>NW_012267261.1:12829219-12881546 GCF_000151885.1 Dipodomys ordii
CTCCGCGCCCCCCATCCCCCTGGTCCCTTGCAGCGCCGCGGACCCTCGGCAGACCCGGGGACCTCGG
The DNA here is from genome assembly GCF_000151885.1 of Dipodomys ordii. NCBI lineage: Eukaryota > Metazoa > Chordata > Mammalia > Rodentia > Heteromyidae > Dipodomys > Dipodomys ordii. Next base: position 12,829,287 of record NW_012267261.1, read on the forward strand.
GCGTCTCCGGCACAGCCGTGGCAGGTCGGGAACCAGCCAGGTGAGGACCGTTCCCCCTCTCCACCCGCCCCAAACTTGGGTTCCTGGGGAATCCCCTGCAAACCGCGCTCAAGTCACTCCTGGAGCGCGGGCCGGGGCTGGCGCGCCGCGGGGTCCAGGCGCTTCTCGAGGAAATGGCTGAGAGACGAGGAGCGTGGGGGCGCGCGCGGGGCACTCCCGGGGATGTGGGGGACAGTTTCGGGGAGAGGGATGGGGAGGTGCTGGGGCGGGTGCGGGGCGGCTCTGGAGACTTCCCAGATCCTCCTAACCCAGGGCATCTCCAGATGCACAAATCTCCCCAGCAGGGGCACGTCCACGGGAGAGGGGTACCGGGGCCTCACACCCCCACCTGCACGCTGTACGCACTGCGAGGTCGGAAAGCGGGGGGGGGGGGGTCATTGAGCCGTGGTCCGTCCAAGCCTGGCATCGCAGCATCCCGTGCGCCAGCCAGCTCTGGCAGGAAGCGAGACAGACTCAAGGTTGGCGCCCCGGGTGCGCACGCGCCATGTGGAGGGACCTTTTCTTTCCTTTCCTCTTTCCTTTCCTTTCCCTTCCTTTACTTTCTTTTTTTCTTTCTCTCTCCCTCTCTCCCTCTCTCTGTCTCTCTGTCTCTGTCTCTGTCTCTGTGTGTCTCTGTGTCTGTCTCTGTGTCTGTCTCTGTCTCTCTCTGTCTCTCTGTCTCTCTCTCTCTCTCTGTGTGTGTGCACGTGCCAGTCCTTGGGCTTGAACTCAGGGCTGTCTCTGAGCTTCTTTGCTCAAGGCTAGTGCTCCGCCACTTCAGCTACAGCCCTATTTCTGGTTTTCTGGTGGTTTATTGGAGATTACAGTCTCATGGAGTTTCCTGCCCTGGCTGGCTTTGAACTGTGGTCCTCGGATCTCATCCTCCTGAGTAGCTAGGATTACAGGCCTGAGCCACCGACGCCCTGCTTCAAGTCTTTTTTTAGGATCGAGTTTTGTGAACATTTCAGGATAGAAAGGGGCGGGAGAAGTCATGGCATAACCACACTGGATCTCCTTGTTTTAGGTACTCGTGATCCTGCGTGAGTAATAGGTAACTGATGTCCTATCTGCCACTCCCCACGCATGCGCCTGTGGGGGTGCAGAGGCAAGGGCGTACTGGGGCATGAACTCTGGGACTGGGTGCTGTTCCTCAGCGTTTGCGCTCAGTCTGGCTTTGTACCACTTGAGTCACACCTCCAGGTCCAGGTTTTTGCTAGTTAATTGGATATAAGAGTCTCATGAACTTTTCTGCCTGGGCTAGCTTTGAACCGTGATCCTTAGTTCTCAGCCTCCTGAGGAGCTAGGACTACAGGCATGCAACAGCTTCTGGTGTCATCATTAAACTGGAATATACAGGGTAACATTCAGGTTATAGCTAAAAGTGGGGGAGAAAAGTGTTGATGCAGCAAAGCCTAATTCCCCCCCACACACACCAGTGGCTAAATTCTATGCAGCAAGTCTCCCAGCAGTCTGGGTCACTGCCAAGTTTGTAAACACAGTGGGTTCTTTCACTTGGGGGGAGGTACCAAGGGGGCAAATGGGCATGTGGATAAATGAACTAGGAGCAAACGGGCATATGGGCAAGGAAACTGAGTCTGGAGAATACAATGTTTGGCAGGCTTTGCTTGAGTTTTAGGGATCTCTGGGGAGGAGTGGATATGGCTCTCAAGCTCCTACTTTGCCAGCTTAATTCCACTTCAGGGCCACCAGTCTCTGGAGTGTTCTCTTTGTTTCTTGTCTCTTGACTCTAGCTTTTAGCTTCCCAGGTTCCCAATAAAGTCTAGGTTTGGCCTATTCAGAAATAGAATAATGGAGCCTCAGACCTAGTGAAAGCAGAAATGTGACCTGGGAGAAACCCAGACAGTGGTAGGAGGAAGCAACCTCTAGGCTGGAAGGTTCTGGAGAGGGGTGAGGAGTAACTGCAGAGATGAAGGGACCATCTGCGAAGAAGAGGCCCATAGCCATCTGCTATTTTATGTTGGGGGTTCTAATATTTCCTTTTTCTTTCTTTCTTTCTTTCTTTTTGCTATTTGGCTTTCCTGGAAAGGGATTGGAACAGGATAAATGCCCTGATAAATGCCCCCTTTTTCCTGGAATTCAATTTTTATTCCACCATTTGGAGGTTTTCACAGAGTAATGAAGGCTGGGAGAGAAGAACCGAAGGCCAAATAATGAAACCCTGAGTGACCAGGGCAGAAAAGTTGGATTTGATAGGTGAACAGAATGTTCTAGACTCAATAGGGAAAGTTTTGCAGAAGCAGTGAGAACCACTTACTGATGAATTTGCCTGATAAAGGATGCAAATTTCTAGTGAGACTCTTTTTTATCTCCAACATTTTATTATGAAAATTTTCAGATATGCAGAGAAGTCAACTTTCTGTAAACTTACAACTTACCTTAAGCTGGCCACAGTGGCTCATGGTGATTCTAGCTACTCAGGAAGCTGAGATGAGGATTGAGGTTTGAAGCCAGCTCAGGCAGGAAAGTCCATGAGACTCCTATCTCCAATTAACCACTCAAAAACTAGAAGTGGTGCCGCAGCTCAAAGTGGTAGAGTGCTAGCCTTGAGCAATATAAGCTCAGGGACAGCACCAAGGCACTGAGTTTAAGCCCCATGACCAACAACAAGAACAAAAATAAATAATTTTAAATTTTTAATTAATTAATTTACTTTTTTATCTTTTTGATCGGTCGTGGGGCTTGAACTCTGGGCCTGAGTGCTGTTCCTAAGCCCTTCAGCACAAGGCTAATGCTCTACCACTTGAGCCACAGCGCCACTTCCAGTTTTCTAGTGGTTCATTGGAGATAAGAGTCTCATGGACTTTCCTGCCTGGGGCTGGCTTTGAACCGTAATCCTCAGATCTCAGCCTCCTGAGTAACTGGGATTATAGGCATGAGCCACCAGTGCCCAGCTAAAATTTTATCTGAAAACATAAACTTGTTAATAAGAAAAAAATCAGAGTTTAGAATCCAGATGTTTGTGGTTCAGTCCTTGATAGAGTTTGCATCAAAAAATAGTTAAGAAGTAGATGTATGAAGGATATTACTAGTTTGAGGTGAAAAATATGAATTGTAGTCTACAGACTTTTCCCTAAGAATATTGGTCAAACCTTTACCATATATATGACAATATTATATATATATATATATACAAATTTATATATACAAATACATGTGAATATAGGTACTTATTTACTTTTTTTTTTTTTTTTGGTCAGTTGTGGGGCCTGAAAGCTGGGCCTGGGCGCTGTCCCTCAGCTCTTCAGCTCAAGGCTAGCACTCTACCACTTGAGCGTCAGCCACTTCTGGCTTTTTCTGCTTATGTGGTGCTGAGGAATCGAACCCAGGGCCTCATGCATGTAAGGCAAGCACTCCACCACTGAGCCACCTTTTCAGCCCCTACTTATTTACTTTTTAAGTTCAGGGTAGCAAACTTAAAAGGCGCAATGTGATAAAGAGGTGAGAAATAAAGAAGGGAAGTAGATTGAGGATATAATTTCTTTCTTTGGAAACAGATCTGTTCCCGATTGGCTTTAAATTCAAGATTCCCCTAAGTCTCTCAAGTACTTAGGATTATAGGCATGCATCATCATGCCCACCCTTTATAAAGACATGGGGTAGATTATATTCCTTTCTTGTATACCACTCTCCCACAGCTTCCTGTTAGGCTTTGAATAAAATCCATCTCTCCATCTAGGTCTTGCTGTTGGACCTGTTTGGCTCCATGGGATAATTAAATGACACAAACAATACATTGTCTCCCATAAAGGCTGTGAAACCCTTGGTAAAATACTAGAAGTCCTTCTAGGTAGCCCAGGTAATGAATATTTCACAGGTAAATGATGAACCTGCAGATCAGTAACCTCCTTTATCCTCACAGCACTTCTGAGCTGATTCCTGTGCCAGACGCTGGGCACGTTTTGACAGCACATTTCAAACAGTAAACATAAAATTTCAGTTCCTCTCGAAGTTGCCCTCTTTCCAGACATTCCCACCACCTAGAAGCAGCCTGGGCCCTGACTCCTATTACTTGGATTTTGCTGGTTCCTGAACTTGACATATGGTATGTAATATGCATGGACCTTCCTGTGAACAGGTCTTCTTTTTGCTCTGTGGTGTATCTGTGAAGTTCATCCATGTAGTTGAATGTGTCAGTAGTTTATTTTTAGTCCAAGGTAGGATTCCTTGTATGAATCTCTTCTGTGTCTATTCATGGATGGACACTTGGGTTGTTATTAATTGAGTCAAATGGCTATGAACAGCTTTATGGAGAATTAAGTAAATCAATCCTTCCTTCCTTCCTTCTTCTTCTTCTTTTTTTTTTTTTAAATTGGTCGTGGGGCTTGAACTCTGGGCCTGAGCGCTGTCCCTCAGCTCTTCAGCTCAAGGCGAGCGCTCTACCACTTGAGCCACAGTGCCACTTCTGGTTTTTTGGTAGTTTATTGGAGATCAGAGTTTCATGGACTTTCCTGCCCAGGCTGGCTTTGAACCTCAACCCTCAGATCTCAGCCTCCCGAGTAGCTAGGATTACAAGCATGAGCCACTAGCACCCAGCTCCTTCCTTCCTTTATTTCTTTATTTCTTTCTGCCTTGAGGCTTGAACTGCAGGCCTAGGCACTGTCCCTGAGTTCTTTTGCTCAAGGCTAGCACTAGACCACTTAGATCCACACCTCTACTTCCCATTTTTAGGTGGTTAATTAGAGATAAGAATCTCATGGCCTTTTCTGCCCAATCTGGCTTTGAACTATGATCCTCAGATCTCAGCCTCTTGGGTAGCTAGGATTCCAGGTGTGAGCCAACCAGCACCTGGCAGTGCTTGTTATTTTTTTTTGTTTGTTTGTTTTGTCAGTTGTGGGGCTTGAACTCTGGGCCTGATCACTGTCCCTCAGCTCTTCAGCTCAAGACTAGTGCTCTACCACTTGAGCCACAGTGCCACTTCCGGTTTTCTGAGTGGTTTGTTGGAGATGAGTTTCACAGACTTTCCTGCCCCAGCTGGCTTTGAACCATAATCCTCAGATCTCAGTCCCTAAGTGGCTAGGATTACAGGCATGAGCCACTGGTGCCTGGCTAGTAAGTGCTTGTTTTGGAAACCTTCCTGTATAGCAAGCAAGGAAGGTTGGGACTGACCACACCCCCCATATGTCACCCAGAAGCACCCTTCCATGACAGCTCCCATTGCCAAGGGACAACACTAGGAGAATGAATATCCATGCAAAATGGGAGTTTCCAGGTCCTTCAAAGAGATACTGTAGTGTTCTCTGCCATTGCTCTTGAACTCTCTATTGCTCACAGCTGGACCATCCTAACAGAAGCTGACTCTGGTCAGCCTCTTCTCTTAGCATTGTGTGACTGAAGCATTTAAACATTCATGAGCAAGAATCTTATTCAGAGACTTCTAAAATATTAATGTGTTTCCATGGGCTATTGGTTTCCATCTAGATTTCCCAAGGCATTTTTCTCAGATGCTCATCATAATCATGCAGTACTCAGTGACAGATGATATGGCCTGAGACGATCCCATGTGAGTGTACCCCATCTCACAGAGCACCCTGCTTTGGGGAGTGGGGATGAGCACACAGAAATATAATCATTCAGTGTCTAGATCGAGCATATGCTGTTGTTGAAAATGGCTGGGAAAGACGGGCTTGGTGCTGCAAGCTCTTCAAAGTGTGGATCCAGAGAGGAAAGAGAAAAGAACTTGCTAGAACAAGGAAGAATGGAAGAATTGGATTTTCTTTTGAGGGGGTGCCAGGACTCAGCCTTGAACTCGGGACCTGGATGCTGTCCCTGAGTTTTGTTTGGTTTTTGCTCAAGGCTAGTGCTCTACCAATTGAGACACAGCTCCACTTCTGGCTCTTTGGTAGTTTACTGGAGATTAGAGTCTCATGGACTTTCCTGCCCCAGCTGGCTTCAGATGGCAATCTGCAGATCTCAGGCTCCTGAGTAGCTAGGATTATAGGGGTGAGCCACTGGAACCTGACTAATTAAGTTTTTACTTATGATAACAAAGCAGTTATTATGCTCTGAGTCTGAGGCAGTGTAGAAGCTAGCTGGAGTTTCAAGGCTAGAAGGCAGAAAGTTACTCCAAGATAAACGATAGTTTTCTCCTAGAAAAAAGTGGCTTTTGGAGCTGAGTTTTGAAGGAAGAGTGTCTCTTCATGGTATAAAGGGGACAGAAGGACAAAATAATATGAGCAGGTATTTGATGGGGGCCCAAAGGGCCAGCGTGGCCTGAAGAAGGTGAGAAGAACAGAGGTGAGGGGCATTGCAGGGAGAGGTAACGCCAGAGCTGAAGGCCAGCTTGAGATGAGAACACTAGTGCACCTTCGTCTCTGTAAATGTTGCGCAGAGACTGAGCCAAATCTTAAACATTCTTGGGAGTTGCATCCAGCCTGGGCAAAGTTTTGAGAGTATTCCTATAAGGCACGTCCAGAACATTCTGATGTGTCCAGTTTGGTGTAGAGATCGTGCGATCTTCTCTCAGGCTGGTAACAAGAGTAGGTTAAATTCATTCAGTATAGTCCCAGAGCTGATCAGAAACAGTCTCACACCCTCTTCCATTACCTGCCACCCCCACCAGTGCACACCCAGAGCACTCCCAAATCACACGGGACATCCTCTAGGCTTCAGCACAAACCCTTTTCCTCAGTGGGGGAACTGAGGTCTTAGGACGCCTTTGTCACCTGAATCCAAATCGAGACCAGTATACTTTGGATCTGGGTTACCAGGCAACACAAGTCTAAGCAGGGAAGCTGGCAGGTCACCCTTACAGAACCTAGGCCGCTCTGAGCCTACTGTGCCTGTGCAGTGGGGTGTTAAGATGGTGCCCAGCAATAATCCATGGACAGAGCTTTGGCCACATTTCACATGTGTTCTCTAGGGCGCAGGTTCTTACACAGAATGTGCCACATTTTAAAAAAAGTTGTTATCATAAAGGTTCATACACAGAGGGGTTACATAAATCAGAGTACTTTTCTTTTTAGACAGTGTCACCCCTCCCTTTGCTCTCTCCCAGTTTTTCACTCCCATTTCCAACCACAAGTTGCATAGTTCATTTTCAATATTGTTTCTACTGAGTACCACTGCTGCCTTTATTCGCCCTGTGTCCCTCCATTGGGCCACATTTCTTCATAAACCAAGATGATTGTTTTTAATCTGGCATGTTTTTTTTTTTTTTTGTCGGTCGTGGGGCTTGAACTCTGGGCCTGGGCGCTGTCCCTCAGCTCTTCAGCTCAAGGCGAGCACTCTACCACTTGAGCTACAGCGCCACCTCCGGTTTTCTGGTGGTTTATTGGAGATAGGAGTCTCACGGTCTCTCCTGCCCGGGCTGGCTTTGAACCGCGATCCTCAGATCTCAGCCTCCTGAGTAGCTAGGATTACAGGCGTGAGCCACCAGTGCCCGGCTAATCTGGCATGTTTTTAATCTGGAATGAATACTGGTAGAAGGGCAATTGCTGTAGGTCTCTGCTGGAATGTCAGACTCTTGGCTCTCCATCCAAGGGTATTTGGGAACTCCTGAGAGAGAACATAGAAGTGAATGTCGTGTGTGTGTGTGTGTGTGTGTGTGTGTGTGTGAGAGAGAGAGAGAGAGAGAGATGAGGTTTAAACTCAAGTCTTCACATTCTTGCTCATCTGTTTACTCATTGCTGGTATTCTATCATGGGCCTCCAGCACAGCTCTTTTTGCTGATTCATTTGAGATAAGAGTCTTGTGGACTTTTCTGTTCAGGCTGACTTTAAACCATGATCTTCAGATCTCAGCCTCCTGAGCAGCTAGGATTATAGCTAGGGTTATATATATGAGCCACTGGTGCCCAGCATAATTACGGAAACACTGAGAGCCTGAAGGTGAGGTAAGGATTTCTATGTACTGATCTGGTAACACTCTAGATCAACAAAGCCTGTTCTTAAATGTCTCTGATTTGCTGTGTGCCATGGACTCTGGTAGCAGAGCCACATGAACGTCAATGTTTCCTCAGAACAGGTGAACAGACTCAGTGCTTAACTCAACAGAGATATTCCAGTGATTCTGTGGCTACTGCTCAGGCTTACCTTAGACAATTAGAGAGAAAGGTAATGGCAGGAGACAGGAAAGGGAACAGGGCAGTGGCCTACTATGGTTGTGGGGACCCAATTATCTGGGTGAGAAACTGGGATGAAGGAAGGTGAAATAACCACTCACAGGAACCCTCTGCATGCAAATATCGCAGACTGCCAAAGCAGCTGTGAGGAGAAAGAAGGCAAAGCAGCATGTAGGCGATGTAGCGGTCAATCTGTGGCCCAGTGCACAAAAGCATGTGGCCACGTTCCAGATGTGCTGGCCCCAGCAGCAGTGCTCGGCCACCCTTCCCCCTTCCCCCAATCTCTCATTCACTCACATACAGATGACGCATCCACCTATGCATGCCAAGATACACAGGTGCAGATGGCTTGAAAGACTTAATGTTTTACGAAATAAGAGTTGGTCAGATTACAACTGATTGGCCGTCCCCCCCCCCCCCACACCTCTGGCTTATCTATATTTTCCATGTTTGCTTTCTGTAACCAGAAAAAAACAACAACATTAAGTCTATTGAAAGAGGTCAGGTAGGGAGATAGAAGAGGTCTGAGTAGGAAGCAGGAGATCTGAAAACGTTTATGATCCTACCAAAATGGCAGAAATAGAGCCAAGCACCAAGGCCATTGCCTGGGCTAGGGCCTAGCTGTGGGTGGCAACTGAAGTACCTACAGGTGGCTTCCAGCTGGGCTCCAACCCTTTTCCACCAGATGCTAACACAGACCACTTTAGCCCGGCCTGTGGTATCTCTCCTACAGTTTCAGATTCATTCCTGCAAAAGCTGGGCCAGCTCTGAAGCATGGATTAGGAGCCAACAAAGCTGTTTGTATCCGAGGGAGAGGATTTTCTCAGACAAAAGCCTGTGTTTTCCTCTTCATGCCTCTGCTGGCTGCTCACAGGCTCAGGTACCCCTTGGGACTCTCCGTGGCTGAGGCTTTGGAAAAATAGATCTGATTTTCATTTTATAACTACTAGCCTCATCCACGGCCACTGTTGTTTCTGTGCTTTAATTGGCTTCTGTTGAGTGACACAACTGGGTTCTCTTTCTAGAAGTTGCTGTCTGCCTTTATCTACCAGAATCAATTTAAAAAACTATTCTGGGGGCTTGTGTGATTTACAGTTATAAAGATCCACTAAATCTTCTTTTGAGATTTTTAACTTCATTACATTTTAAAATTATATAAGTAATTCACACTCAGGAAAGCGATATATAAGGGGTGTGTGTGTGTGTGTGTTTGTGTGTGTGTGCGCGAGTGCGCGCACGCCAGTCCTGGGGACTTCAACTCAGGACCTGGGCACTGTCCCTGAGCTTTTGTGCTCAAAGCTTGTGCTCTACCACTTTGAGCCACAGCTCCCATTTCCTGCTTTTTGGCAATTAATTGGAGATAAGAGTCTCACAGACTTTCCTGCTTGGACTAACTTTGAACTGCAATCCTCAGATCCCAATATCCTGAGTAGCTAGTTAACATGAGCCACCAGTGCCTGGCTATTTCCATAATCCAACTTTCTCCTCCATGTTTCTGAAAAGATGATCAACAAAAGTTCAGAAAGGGCCAGGAGTTGTAGGTTATGTAGAGTGCTTGCCTAGCATGCACATGGCCCTTCGCACTGTCCTTGAGCTTTTGGACCTCAAGAAACTGAACAACAAGAGTTCAGCATGGATCCCTTCACTGCTTATTATATTCAAACATAGTTATTTCCTACTTTGTAAATGGATTCACGTAACACGTTATTCTGTTGCTTGTTTTATCTCTTCATTATATTATATCCATTATTCTATTGATACAAATGATCCACTTCAATATTTTCTACCACCACCTAATAGTCCATTAGAGAAAATTCCATATATTTTCTCATTATGTCTCCAGTGGTAGGTATTTATCCCTCCTCCCCTTTTTTTGGTTCCATGCAACAACTTATGACATAATACCCATTCTAAATTTATCCAGCTGGGCGCTGGTGGCTCACGCATGTAATCCTAGCTGCTCAGGAGGCTGAGATCTGAAGATCATGGTTCAAAGCCAGCCCAGGCAGGAAAGTCCATAAGACTCTTATCGCCAATAAAACCACTAGAAAACTGGAAGTAGCACTTTGGCTCAAGCAGTAGAGTGCTCAACTTGAACTGAAGAGCACAGGGACAGTGCCCAAGCCCAGAGTTCAAGCCCCACAACGGACCAAAAATAAATAAATACATAAAATAAATTTATCCATACACTGTGGGGGTTTTGTTGGTGGTGTGTGTATTGCTGAGAGAAACCAGGACCCTGTGTATTCCAAGCAAGTGCTTTGCCACTGAGCTGCATCTGCAGCCCCCATATACTTTGATTTTTATTTCCATGGGAGCGATTCCCTAAACCGGCATTTCTGAGCCAAAGGGAATTCACATGATTCAGATTCTCACATGGGTGTCCTCCCTCCTTCTGTCTTTCCCCCCATCTCCCACTGTTCTGTAGGAGGGCCTGTGTGCTTAAGCAGTGAGCCTGTAGGGAGGACTCCTCTGGGCCAAGTGTGGATTAGATGAGCTCGGTGGGGAGTGTCTTTCTTGCATCTGGTTGGCCAGACTGTTTACAGTCCCCCTTGCTCATTTATTCCATGCTGGGCAGTGGAATTATCCTTAGTCTTCCTTGGAGACAAGAGCATCAGAGGTGGAGTGCTGGGAGGAGTGAACTCTCAGTTATAGCATTTTCTTATCTGGCGTGTGTTTGTTACCTTTAACAGTTGCATTGAGAAAGATCTTTCCACTCCCATCTCAGTCTTGTCCTTCCATTTTGATGATTTGGGAAGTCTTACAAGTATCTAGTCAATGACATGAGGATAATTAAGAAGATAAGGGTCTTGGAACTTAAGGATCTATGCTAAGCAACAGAAATGGATAAACTGAAAACTGCATATAAAATTTCATAGTACTGAGACTAGACAAAAGAAGCTATGAAAAGCTGGAGGACTCTTACCATCTATTCATTGTTTTAAATGCAAGAATTGTGTCACAAGAGTGTGTATGTGTGTGTGTGTGGCATAAAATGGACCTTTTAATTTTCCACATTTTTATTAGAATCAATTAGGTATACAGGACATTTTCATTTTGACCTCTTCATGTATGCTTACAGTGTACCTTTATCAGACTCCCCTGATTCTTCTTTGTCCCCCCACCCCACTTCCCTTCTCAAACAAATTTCAACAAGCTTCACTGTTCCATTTTTCATATATATATATATATATATATATATATATATATATGAAAACCATTTCAACCATATTTACCTTCCTTTACCCTCTTTGTTCCCCTCCCCCTTCTCACTAGTACTTATATCCTGAATGAACACTGTAAATATATACAGTTTTCTGGATGTTGTGTTATTCTCCTGTAACCAGCTACTCCTGAGGCTGAGGCTGGGCCCTGAGAGTTTGAGGGCTGCCTGAGTAAAACCTACTGAGAACTTAACTCAGAAACAAACCAAGAAAAGGGATGGAGGGCATAGTTTGAGTGGTAGACACTTGTCTAGCAAGTGTGAAGCCTTGGGTTCTATCCTTACTAATGAAAAAGAAAAAAGACAATTTTTTTTCAATTTCTTTATTATGATTAAGTGATTACATAATTTCCCAGTATCGTGGGATAGTGATGCTTAGTTAAAGTCACAAACACATTCTAACTTTCATGGGGCAAATTGTCTATTGTGGTCTATAACATTTATGAGTTCTATGAGCTTTGCAATAGTTATTTCTTCCACATTGGGTGATATGTACATTTCTTTTGTTTTGCATAGCATCAGCTGTTCCCTCTTTCCCACTTGTTCCCTCCCTCCCATCGCTGCCATTGAGTTGCTTTGTTCATTTTGGTCAATGTCCAGTGCAGCTGATGGGTCCCGCTGTTGTATGTTTTTCCCTGATTCCCTCTAGTTCTGTGTCCTCCTCCTGGTTTCCCTCCGGTGTGCACTTATATACCATACATGTGATCAGCATCAAGGGGTTATTTAGTAGTGATTTGACTGGATGAGTGGAAGTCCTTTGTTTCTTAAGTCTTGTTAATTTTGTCATATCACCTTACATTTTGGATTTAACATCCAGTTATCAGGGAGACCATGTGCCATTTGTCTCTTTGCTCTTGGCTTACCTTGCTCAACACGATTCCTTCTAGCTCCATCCACTTCCCTGCAAATGCCATTATTTTGTCCTTTCTAATGGCTACATAATATTCCATTGTGTATAGATACCACAATTTTTGGATCCACTCATCTGTGGTGGGACATCTGGGTTGTTTCCATATCCTGGCTATTGTGAACAGTGCTGCAATAAATAAACATGGAGGTGCACGTGTCCTTGTATACTGGTTCCTGTTGTTCAGGGTAGATGCCTAGAAGTGGTATGGCTGGGTCATATGTAGCTTCCTGAGGACCCTCCAAACTGCTTTCCAAAGTGGTGTGTAAGTGTACATTCCCACCAGCAGTGTAATAGGGTTCCTCTCTCTCCTTGTCCCCTCCAGCATTAGTCATTAGCTGACCTTAGGATGTGGGACATTCTGACTGGGGTAAGGTGGTATCTCAGGGTTGTCTTTATTTGCATTTCCTTCACAACCAGGGATGGTGAACATTTCTTCATGTGTTTCTTTGCCATTTTTATCTCTTCTTCTGAGAAGTCTCTCTTTAGTTCCCTTGTCCATTTAGTAATTGGTTTGTTAGGTTTGGGAGGGATTAGTTTCCTGAGTTCCCTGTATATACTGGATATTAACCCTTTGTCTAATATATTGCTGGTAAGTATTTTTTCCCAGTTAGTTGGTTGTCTTTCTAGCTTGGTTGCTATAGCATTAGCTATGCAGAAACTTTTAAAAAAAAAGACAATTTTTATGCTACTTATACCTCATTAGAGCCAGGTTTTATTGTTCATTTGTTGTTTTATTTTCTGTAATTTGACTTGATTTTTTAAAGATAGAGTTTCACTCTGCAGTCCAGGCTGGCCTCAAATATATGATCCGCCTGCCTTCTATGTGTTGAGAATACAGGTATGCACAACCGTGCTCAGTTTAACAGAGATGGATTTTGTTGTTGTTTTATTTTGTTTTGTTTTAAAGAGCTAATAGATATGAAAATGGGATAAATACAAGAAATTGAACACAGAACAAATTGGACAAATAAATAATAGATCTTTAAACACATTTGTTCAGAGAATTCCTTTAGGTTTAAATACATTATTCCAATTAAAAGACAGACTGGGATATTAGATAGTAATTAAATTGCTTTAATGTGTGACAGAGTTTGTCATAAGCCTTTATCATCTCAAAGTATCATGCTTTGTGGATAGCCATAAAGAGATGTGTGCATTTATAAGGAATGGTATTAACTTTTTATTCCTGCCTTCACCTGAGTTGGGGTTTGAAATGAGGCTCTTCACTTGGGATGGCTGGGTTTTATAGATTGGTGAGTGGCCTGTAATCCCCCCTTTAGTAGTGCATGTACAACATTATGTATTTATATCCCTTCTCAGGAGATTGCCCATAGCTTTCATGTGTATCTCATAACCACAAGATATAAGGATCATGGCTTACAGAATGGAAGAATTGAGTGCTGTCCTGTGTGTCTCATTTCTCAATAGTACTTCCTTGAAATTAATTTCTAGAGAATGATTCAAGTGGCTTAACGTGTGTGTGACACACACACACACACACACACATATGCTGTGATGTGCATGTGTGTGAGAGAGAAACAAACAGAGAGAGAGACAGAGAGCGAGCACCTCCTCACAATAGCCTAGAGTAACAAGCTAAGTACTATTCCAAGAGTCAAATTCTGCTGAAGGTCCTGAATTTTTATGCTGGACTGGAATCCTAAGTATGATTTCTAGATCAGCAGCAGCCAACCTATAATAGGGCACACCTATAATCCCAGAACCCAGCAGTTTGAGTCAGGTGGACCACAAGCTCAAGACCAACCTAAGCTACATAATGAGACTCTATTTTAGGGAGAGAGAGGGGAGAGAGAGAGACAGAGACAGAGAGAGACAGAGACAGAGAGACAGAGACAGAGAGCATAGAAACAGAATACAGAAAAATGTAAAATTCCAGACTCCAGTCCAGACCCACTGAGTCAGAAACTCTGAAGATGAGAACCAATAATCAGTATTATTAAGGAGCTTTCCAGGTAATGTTGGTATGCACTCAAACTTGATAGCAACTATATTAGATTACACTTAGAAAATCCTATTTTCTGCCAGGCGCCTGTGGCTCACGCCTATAATCCTAACTACTCAGGAGACTGAGATCTGAGGATCACGGTTCAAAGCCAGCCAGGGCAGGAAAGTCTGTGAAACTCTTATTTCCAATAAACCACTCAGAAAACCAGAAGTGACGCTGTAGCTCAAGTGGTAGAGTGCTCGCCTTGGGTTGAAGAGCTGAGGGACAGCACTTGGGCCCAGAGTTCAAGCACTATGACTGACCAAAAAAAAAAAAATCTTATTTCTTATCCTATTTCCAAACTAGATTGAGAACAGCCAAGTGGCTACAAAGTTGGGTGCCAGTGGCTCACGCCTATAAATTCCAGCTACTCAGGAAGTTGAGATCTGAGGATCATGGTTTGAAGCCAGCCCGGGCAGGAAAGTCCATGAGACTCTAATCTCAAATGAACCACCAAAAAGCCAGAAGTGAGTCAAGTGGTAGAAAAGTAGCCTTGAGCAAAAAAAAAACAACTCAGGAACAGCACCCAGGCCCTGAGTTCAAGCCCTAGTACTCACACACACACGCACACACCATCAGCACCAGAGAAAGAGAGAGAGAGAGAGAAAGAGAAAGAAATAAAAAGAGAGTGGCTGCAGAATGATTCATCTAATACTGATGTTTATATCTTTCATCTCGTTCTCCTCAAGGAGCCCAAACCGCTCTCCCACAAATGTGTTGGGTTGCACAGCAACACCAAATAACAATTTAGGGAAATCCAATGTCCAGCTGAAACCGGAGCTTTGAGACCCAGCCTATGAGATCACTTACAAAACATTTCTGTCAGAAGGTTTTCCAGAAATGAGCCTCAGTGACTCCAAGGGCTTTGGCTCTCAGCCTCCTTTATGAGGTATGAGAATCTGTGTAAGAGCCTGACCGAGGGTCAGAAATGAGGTCTTACTGACCCTTTCCCAGCTGTGCGGCAAATATCCTTTAATGGAGCACTCAGTTAGCAATGTCGCTTGCTAAGTTCATTCAGCCTGTGTTCTGCCAGACAGGGCTCTTGGTCAAAACCAACCCTGGCACCTCCAATGCAACATTCTTTCTTCTCTTCTGTTGCATAAAACTTGACCTGTTAGGGCACCTGACTATCTAGCTCATGCGACATGGCATAGAGTCCTTCTCAGCAGTTCTCATTAAAAGAGGGCAGCCAAGTGGAATTCATTCTTGGCTCTTTGTAGTTTTTGAGGGAGACTTTGATTGCATATTAATGAGCACTAATTGATATTTGTGACTGGGTTTTATGGAAATCGTGCATGTATTCTCAAGCTCCTGTTCCTGGAAGAGTGTGGAAGGCTAGCACGTCTGTAGGAGCTAAATGTAAGGCAGAAATAATTCCCAGGTCAGCTTGTGTGGTCATACCAGCTTGTGCCTGAGAGTCAGTAATACACATCAGGACCAGTGTCTGAAAGCAGTGTCCACTGCAGTCAGAGTATGTGATGTACTCTAGTTCTCCCTCCTCTCTTCCTCTCTTTCTCTCTCGCTGTCCCTCTTTCTTACTTTATTTTTCTCTCCCTCTCTCTTTCTTTTTCTCTTTTCTTCCTTTCTGTAGCAGTACTGTAGGGCTTTGCTTTTTTTGCTCAAAAGTAGTACTCTACCACTGAGCCATAGCTCTACTTCCATATTTTTGGTGGTTAATTGGAAATAAGAATCTCATGACTTTCTTACCCAGACTGGTTTCAAGCCATGATTCTCAGCTTCCTGATTAGCTGGGCTTATAGGTGTGAGCCACCAGTACCCAGTCCCCCCTCTTTCATGAGTGAATTCTTCTGTTTTTCCTGAGTTGCAGGAATATCTAGGACTCTCTACTATAGGTTTTCTGAATATCTGTGGGTCATGTTAAGAAATATGTGCCATGTCCTGTGCTAGGTGCTAGAACTAGCTAGGTGCTAGTCTCCACATTAGCCTGTTGGAGACTGCATCCTTGGATCTTACTATGCTGACTAACAGGTAACAGTTCATCAATTCTTACTGATTTAAATAACATGGCTTCTACACTTAGGGATCCATAATTCATTATTCTTACAAAATCTGATTTTTAACTATAAAATAAAGAATATTATTCTTGATGTTAAAAGAAGCATTAATATTTCAGAACCTGAGATTGATTCAGTTAGGGATTTTGGACAAATAAGATGAATAACTTTGGCTCTGTGTGTCCCTACTAACTTGCAGAAATGAAAAAGCCAGTATTTATTGAGAATCTGGTGGTTATTTGTGTATGCATCTTATAAATAGCCATATGAGTTAATCAGCAACAGACCCTATGAGATATAGGGTGTATGGTCCCTGTTATATTGAGCCTGTGCTAAGAATTGGAGAAGTGATGGGACCCAGGCACCTCAGCTGGAAAATGACCAGGCTAACACTTAAACATTCAGCCCAAACTTTGTCTATGTGCTCCATGACCCCAGGGTGAGTGGAATAAAGCCAGACTCCAAGTACTGGGATGGAACAGAGAATGGTCCGGGGATCTTGGGCTGTGCTTTGCATTCACTTGACCTGCTATTTATAGAGAACTGCTACTTCTGACCCTTCCATGGATCCTGAGAGAGTCCAAACCAGTAACCAGCCTGGCCATAATTTTGTCAAGTGAAAAAAATGCTCTAGGGGCTAGGCTGGGGCTCCAGGATACAGGACTTATCTAGCATCTCTGAAGCTCTGGGTTTGATCCTTGGCACTGGAAACATTTTTTTTTTAAGTGGAAAGCTCAGTGACTCATGCCTGTAATCCTAGTTACTGAGGAGACTGAGATGAGAGGATAGCAGTTCAAAGCCAGCCCAGGCAGGAAAGACCCTGGGTAAGACTCTTATCTCTAATAAGCTACCAAAAAATGCTGGAATTGTAGCTTAAGAGGTAGAGCATTAGCCTTGAGCAGAACAGGCTCGGGGGCAGCACCCAGACTTGGAGTTCAAGCCTCAGGACCAGCATTTTTTTTTAAAATTCAGGAGTCTAGAGTCCCTGGTGAGGTAGGAGGATCCCAGGAGATTGAGAAGTCTGACCCATACAGCAAGACTCCATCTCAAGAAAGAGAAAAATGAAAGAACTGAAATGAAAATAGTTAAGTTGCTTTCTTTTGTCGGTTGTAGGGCTTGAACTCAGGCCTGGACGCTCTCCCTGAGCTCTTTGTTCAAGGCTAACACTCTACACCTTTGAGCCACAGCGCCACTTGTAATTTTCTGATGGTTAATTGGAGAATAAGAATCTTATGGACTTTTCTGCCTGGGCTGGCTTTGAACTATGGTCCTCAGATCTCAGCATTCTGAGGAGCTAGGATTACAGGTGTGAGCCACAGGTGCCCAGCTTGGTTGAGTTGCTTTAAGAAAATATGCCCTCCAAATTGTAGAAAGATCATGAAGGGGGAAGGGCAGGAGGGGAGAGGTTTTGAAATACAAGGATGAAGGGGGAATCACCATTCCTCCGTCAGGCAGTACATTAATGTGAGCAGATCAGGTCCACAGCCCTTCACTCCACCCCCACCTCCCATTTCCTAAGCAGGCTGGGTTTGGAGCTGCTATCTCTCCTGCCCCTGCTCCACCATCTCCTATAAAGCCTGTCCCAAGGGCCTTGGGATGGTTTTGCAGAAAGCTAGTAAAGTGCTTGGAAACGTAGAAGTATTTTAAAGACTTAAGGAAGTAACCTTTATCATATCTCCCTCTTTTATAATGGAAGCTTTAATAAGATGTATATAATTCGGAAATTTTGAGAAGCAGATTAATTCACTGCATTTTACATTGGAGGGAGAAAGCATGCAAGTTTCAGTTTCCTAAGAAATAGTCTTCTGCCACGCCTGTACTCTTTTGAGCCTGCTCCACAAACGGACACTCACAGTCTAAGCACGACACCCAATTGCCCTGTCTGCTCCAACTCAATTGCCTCTACTTGTCCTGCGCACACTGTGTAAACTAATCATAGGATCCTGGTTCAAAGACAGCCTGGGCAGGAAAGTCCATGGGACGCTTATCTCCAACTAACTGCCAAAAAGCTGGAAATGGAGATATGGTTCAAGTTGTAGAGCATTAGCCTTGAGCAAAGAAAACTAAGGGACCAGCATGCACATTCATAACAACAACAATAGCAGCAACACATAATGATTCTTCTTAATGAAGGCTATACAGGTAGGCAGGAGGTGGTGGCTGAAATGCAATCACCAGGGTATTAATGACTCATGTTGTAGTGGTTCTTATTCTCTTCCCTATGCTTTTTGGAGTTTTAAGAGTGTTTATGAATTTAAAAAGTTTAAATATAAATAAAATGTACTCAGGAAGTTATCTTAGAACCTTATGTCTACATGAACAACCCCGATATGTTCCCAGAATCTCTCAAAGATGATTTGGATTTAATCTGGGCAGTCCTTCTGAGACTCAGTGTTGACAGGGTTTCTCAAGTGTAGCCCTATTGATATTGGGGCAATTCTTTGTTGTCTAGGCCGTTCTGTGAATGCAAGCTGTTTGGCAGTAGCACCTCTGCCTCTGTCTACTGTTCTCCTCCCCCTAGCAACAGCCAAAAATGTTTCCAGACATTCCCAGACCTTTCCCTGGAGGCATAGCATTGTCCTGGTTAACCATAGATAACATGTGGCCCCCACTCTAGGTAAACCTACAGAAGTGGGGCTCTGATAACTCATTCAGGACAAACCCAACCGACCAGTGACTTCTTGGGAGAGAAAGGTCATCGGTGCTGTGTGCCTCTTGTAGATTACATACTGGAAGAGCATTAGCCTTGAAATGGAAACTCTTCAAGTCCTTTCTCAGAAGATGTGGAACAAAGTGAGATTTCATACACACACACACACACACTCATGCATACACACCTACACCTCTTCCATAGGAGGATGTATACACAAGGACTTCATGATTCAATGTATGATTAAGTTATGAATATGATTAATCAGGCAATATAGAAAAATGCATCCTCAATCTATCATGTATAGTTCTCTCTGTGGCCTGTATGTGCTCCAGGCTAGAAGGCTCCATAAGGGATGCTTAATTGTAGAAAAGAAATAGAAAAAAAGAAATAGGACCTTCCAAGCTATTAGACTCTCAACCGTAGAATGCAAATAGCCAGGTTTTTATATTTGCTTTTAAATTTTGCATTCAATCATCTGACCAGAATGCACAAGAAGTTAAATGTCTTGACAGAAGAGAGTGGTTTTAGTCCTCTGGGATTTCATTGTAATGAATCTGGTAAATAATTCAGGAACATATCAGAGGCCAACGAACGGGCAGCACCTGGTGCTATATTGTTCATGCCGAAGCACACAGAATTCAAAGATGGCATTCCACACCTGCCACTATTGTTCTGCTTTAAACGCCGCCCTGGGTTCAGGGGCTATTGAAATTATAGTAATTAATATCTTTGTCCAGTTTTCCTCTACAATCAAAGAATACTGTGCTTAACCATGTCTAAAACACCAAGCAGAAACTGCACCCTCTTAAATTCCCTCAGAAAAGATTTCAAGTTGATTTTCTCTATTAAGAGATTGATTTTTTATAAGAATTAGGGACATATCCTTGTCTGCTGGTGTTAATTTGAGTCTGTTGGCTTCTACCTTTGTTCTATAACGTTGAGCTTCTTTTTTTCCCCTTGTCATTTCCTTATTTTCTGTTTCCTCCCTTCCATCCTCCTTGCTTTCCTGCCTTTCTTTTCCTTTTCTTCTCTCTCTTTATTTTGTTTGTTTGTTTTTGTGCCAACCTGGGGCTTGAGCTCAGGGCTTGAATACCATCCTTGAGCTTTTTTGCTGAAGGCTAGCACTTTTACCACTTGAGCCATGGCTCCAACTCTGGCTTTTTGGTAGTTTATTGGAGATATGCTGCCGAGGCTAGCTTCAAATTGTGATCCTCAGACCTTAGCCTCCTGAGTAGCTAGAATTACAGGTGTAAGCCACCAGCACTCTGCCTCCTCCTCTTCCTCCTCATTTCAGTATTTGCAGTGCAAACATCTTCTCAGAAGCTACCTTCTCTTCTTCTCTCTGTTATTACCTGACCAGCTTGTTTCACTTCATTGAGTCTAACAGTTGAAAAACAAACAAGATTTTGAAGGGGAAAAAAAAAGGCAAAATGAATAACAGCCCTCAGCAACCTCAGCTGACATGTAGCTAAAATGCATATAACTTGTTACCAAGGTCTAATTGCTTTCCTTCCTTTAGGACTTGGTGTGGGAGTGTTTGGAGCAGTGACTGCCCTCCAGTGGTGAGCCAGAATCATCGCTGTGCAGAATGAAGGGTTCCTTAGATGCCCACTCTGGATCACATGGTAGAGCTGGCAACAGGATCTCAGATGAAGAATATCTGATGTTGGAGTGATTCTGATGAAGAAGCCTAATGAACTAACCCTTCCCTTCTGCCTGAACTGGTTGTGTAGTCTGGTTTCTGAGCCGGAAGCCAGCTCTACAATGAGGGCTCTGAAGAAAAGATCAGGGTTGCTGCTGGGTTTCTGTCAAAGGTCTGCATCCATACCAGTGGAAAGCAAAGGCTGTGAATAAATGTGCACCAAACAGGTTATGTGGGGACATGGAGTCTGAAATAAACTGCTCTGAATTTTGCGACAGTTTTCCTGGCCAGGAACTGGATCGGAGACCCATCCATGATCTCTGCAGGACAACAGTTGTAAGTGAGCAGCCTGGTCGTAGTGGGTGGTGATGGCGATGATGGTGGTGATGGAGGTAATGGTGATAGTAGTGGTCATGATGGTGGTGGTAGTGGTGGTGATGGTGGGAATGGAGGGGGAGGAAGAACTCCCCATGCAGGACAAGTACTTGCAGCTTTATGCTGTCCACAGGAGACCCTTCATTCCTAACAGCTTCTCCTTATTCTGTCCTCAGACCTCTTCCCAGCCCAGTGACCCAAGCCTATCCTTATCTCCTGCCCTCCTGGCTATTGTGTGGACTCTCCTCAGCTGTGGATTGCTTCTGATACTCTTCTTTTTTGCCTTCACAATTCGCTGCAGGAGAAACCGGTAAGCCCTGTCCCAGATTCTCATCTCCTGTAGCCAAGAGTCCCATGGGGGTACCACAGGTGTCTTGCTGGTTTCACAAAACCTGGGGCCCATTGTGGTCTTGTGCCACGTGACACGGCCCCCCCCCAAGCACCTTGCAGTGTAATCCCTCTAGAGAAATCTCAGCTCAGTATTGAGCTATTTCATGAGTACCCATGAAAGACAGAGTCTTGATCCATAAAGGAGAATAGATGCAGTATTTGTATTAAAAACAGAGATTATGGCCAGGCACCGGTGGCTCACTCCTATAATCCTGGCTACTCAGGAGTCTGAGATCTGAGGATCACAGTTCAAAACCAGCCTGGGTAGAAAAGTCCCAGTGAGACTCTTATCTCAATTAACCACTCAAAAACCAGAAGTGGCACTGTGGCTCAAGTGCCTTGAGCACAAAGAGGCTTAGGGACAGTGCCCAAGTCCTGAGTTCAAGTCCCACAACTGACAAAAAAAAAAGTAGAGACTATGCAGAGAAAATGTTCAAACCAGCATCAGATTTTATGGTCAGAATAGTCTAGACAGTCTTAAATAGATTAAGGTTTCTGCAAATAGTGCAGTGTCACTAATTTCCAGTGACTCATGCATGTAATCCTACCTACTCCGGAAGCTGAGATTGGGAGGATCATGGTTTGAGGCCAGCCTGGGCGAATATGTGAGACTCCTTTTCAGCTAATAGCTGAGCACCATGATATACACCTGTCACTGTTGCTAAGTGGGAGGCTGAGATTGGGAAGGTTGCTGTTCTAAACTAGCTCAGGTAGAAAAGTTCAGAAGTGGCCATATTAACAGAAGTAGCTGGGAATAGTGGTGTGGGCTTTTTATCCCAGACATGGTGGGAAGTGAAAAATTGCATGATTTCAGTCCAGGCATATGCTGCAAGATTGTATCTCATAAGTAAGCAGTCCAAAAAAGTCTAGAAGCATTGCTCAGCAGTAGCGCACCTGCTTAGCAAGTGTGAGGCCTTGAATTCAAACCCTAGGACTGTAAAAGCAAAACAAAACAGAACCGCAGCTTTATTGCCTGGTGAATTATTCTGCTACATGGTTCTGGTGGGCTTGGAGGTTACTGACCCATCAAGGTCTAAACTTGTGCCTTCCAGCCATGATGCAAAATGGTGGCATTTCTGAAGGGACTTGCAGAATGTTGCCTTTGCTGCCATCATCCCCTTCCGTGAGGATCCATTCCAGCCCATCTCTTGCATGCATTCCTGTACTACCACCCATATTCCTTTCTTTCCCAGCCTCCCCCCCCCCTTCTCCGCTGACATCTGGCTGGAGCCCACCATCAAAATTCAGCCATTCTCCCAAAGGCTAAGCTCATGAAGCCTCACTCAGCGAGCAAGCAGCTGTGCTCCATTGCCTGTGGATATGGCATTCTGATGAGGGTAGGCTGGTTGTCCTTGACCAGCAGGCATTTGGGGGTATACTTACCACTTCAGGCATTGAGGACAGGGAGCTGCCAAACTGCGTGGCTTGTTGGTGTGACTACATCAACCTCAGTACGGCTGTGACACGTGGCGTTAGACCTGAGGACATTCTCAAGGTGGCCCAGGACACAGTTCATTCTGTTCCTCAAAGACACTGGCTCTTCCCCATCACAAGGCCTTTGGGCTGTTGCCTGCTTACTGTTCTTCTGCCTGACCTTCCTGACAGTTCCCCAGATCTTCCCATGACTGCTTCTTTCTCTTCCACATCTCGATTCCAGTGTGACCTCTTTAGAAAAGCTATCTCTGATGCACCTTCTTTCTCCAGAGGCCACATCTCACTGTCCCGATTAATTCTCTTTACAGTGAGACATTACCTCATTTATTCAATTATTCGTTTATGTCAGTATCCTCTAGCACAATATGAGTCTGTGACCACAGCGACCTGGTGTGTCAGGCACACTACTGTGTCTCTGGCACTCAGAACACACTCTGGAACAGCACAGGTGCTCACGAAAAATACTCAAATCCCTATGGTGGCTGCTGCTGAGACAATACTAGGAAAATCATGTACAATCAAGTGAGAGAAGCAACAAGTACCGCGTTTCCACACGTCTCTATAGCACAAGCTAATTCCTGATTGACTAATAAGAAAAGGAAGTTGTTGTTTTACATGTAAGCCTCTTCCTGCTGCAGCCCCTTAGCTCCAAGCATCCCAGGAAAGCTTTTTCCAGTCAGACAGGAAGTTTTAAACTACTCCTCTGGATGTGCCTTTTCTAGTCCAAGTAGTGGCAGGATGAGCAGCCTCAGGAGCCATGCTGGCCCTCTCCATGAAGCTGTAGGAGCAGATGAAGAAGCAGAGGAGATAGCTGTCTTATGTTTAAAGACTTTAACTGATTGTTGAAGAAATATCCAGAGAGTATCATGTGTGTGTGCACGCACGCACTTGTACACATTCATGTGTGCACGCCAGTACTGGAGGAGGCTTGAACTCAAGGACTTTGTTAACTTTCTCACTCAAGGCTGACACTCTGCCACTTGAGCTATACCTCCACTTCTGGCTTTTGGCTGGTTAGTTGGAAATAAGTATCTCACAGACTTTCCTGCATGATCTAGGGTTGAACTCTACTCCTCAGATCTCAGCCTCTTGAGTAGCTAGGATTACAGGTATGAGCCACTGCTGTCCAACCTAACTAGTGACAATTGCTATCTACCAGAGATGAATTTTGGGGACCGTATCTTGAGATTTAAGGCTATGGAAATACGCTGTGATCTTGGGAACAAGTGGTAGTAGACATTTACTTGGTGCCAGTATTTTAATAGGAATGACAATTATGTTTATTAATACCCTTGGTACAAACATATGTTTTAAGTCATAGTGTCCATTGTATCTTTCTTTTAACCTTTTAATTTTATATACAGTTTTGCAGAATACAGGGTTTACTAAGCATCTATAAATCACATTAAGACAAAAAACACCTGTGAACAGCATGATAGTATTAACATCTATATTTCTTTTTTTGGGGGGGGTCCAGTTGTGGGGCCTGAACTCTGGGCCTGGGCGCTGTCCCTCAGCTCTTCAGCTCAAGGCTAGCACTCTACCACTTGAGCCACAGCGCCACTTCCAGCTTTTTGCTTATGTGGTGCTGAGGAATCGAACCCAGGGCCTCATGCATGCAAGGCAAGCACTCTACCACTGAGCCACCTTCCCAGCCCAACAGCTATATTTCTTTTATTCTACTAAAGATTTTTCTGCCTGTCTTGTTTGCAGTAAGAGCATGACTTGGCATAAAAAAATAAACTGCTAGGAGGCACTGTGAATAAAAATACATTTTACAGTGAAGTAGCTTACAAGGTCAGACAGGAAAGCTGAAATAATCCATTTTCAAAGGTACTTTATTGAACAATAAAATTTTTTCAAAGGAGCAGCATTATAATCAGATGCTTCATTTCATGTTGGTTCTGTGGTGTCTAGTATTAGAGAAAGCAGAAAGAAGAGAGAGAAGGAAGAATTAAGAGAAGAGAGAGGAGGAGAGAGAAAATACCTGTACATGCCAAAAGAAGAAAATTATTTTAATAAATAAAAATAATGTAAGCTGGGTGTTGGTGGCTCGTGCCTGTCATCTTAGCTATTCAAGAGGCTGAGATCTGAGGATTGCATTTCAAAGCCAATCCTGGCAGGAAAGACCATGAGACTATCTCCACTTAACCACCAGAAAATCAGAAGTGGCGCTGTAGCTCAAAGTGGTAGAGTGCAAAAAAGTTCAGGGACAGTGCCCAGGCCTGGAGTTCAAGCCTCACAATTGACAAAAAATAATTATTATTATACTAATGCAATAATATTTAAGTTCAGATGCAGACACTGTGTTGTTGATAATTATTGTGAAATGTAGGCTTCAACAGAAAATCACTCAAGATAGAGGAAACTTGAGTATTGACCAGCTTCACCTAATTGGCACCCAACAATAGCCGACTATACATCTTATTCAAATACACATGGGACATTTACCAAGACAGATAATATTCTGATAGAAAAAGTTTCATTGAATTAAAAAAAATTGACTCTTTACTACATGGGGAGCAAGAAATGTGTCTCCTTTTTTTCTCCCCTATTTCTCTCTACTTTATTCTGTTATACTAAAATAAATTCTTGCTAAAATTGAAAAAAAAAAGAAAGGAATTCAAGTTATTTGAAGTATGTCCTCTGAACACAGTGGAATTAAATTAGAAACCAGTAACAGCAGTATCTCTGGAAAATCCTAAAATATTCAGAAGCTAAACAGAAAACTTAATATAACCCATGGTGAAAAAAACCCAAAAGGGAAATTAGCCAGTGTTTGGGACTGAATAAAAATGAAAATGCAACGTATCAAGATTTGTTGGATGTGTTTACATTTTTTTAAGTAGGGGGGAAATTTAGAGCGCAAATCTCCATATGAGGAAAGAAAAAAAGGTCTCAAATCAATGACCTCATACTCTACCATACAAAAGGAGATAATTGATCCTAAAGTAAGAGAAGAAAGGAAATTATAAGCATCAGCAGAAATTCAAAAAATTGAAACCGAACAAAGAAACAATAGAAAAAAATTGGTGAAGCCCAAAACTCTTTATGAGGCTTAATAGCATTGACCAACCTCTCACCGAACAGAGCAGAAAGAAGTAAAGAGAAGATACAATTACCCATAAAAGGGATGGGAGAGATGAAGTAACTATGGAATCTATAGGTAAGAAAAAGATAATGAGGTCATTTTATGAACAACTATGTAAGCAGCCTCCAAAATGTTCTCCAATGATTTCCATATCCAGACTTATATGAAATCTTGAGTTTGGTCTGGACTCACTGACTGGCTTATTAATGACATGTCATGTCTGATATTCAGTTACAAAACCACATGGTTTCCATCTTGGACCCCTCTCGTCCTCCTGTTGTTACCCACTCTGTTCTGCCATGTTGATTCTGCCTTGTGGAGAAGTGCAGGTGACAAGGAATGGATGTTTGTGCCCTGCAGCCTGCGGTTTGCCTCTCTGCTTTCAGAAACACCAATACATTGTGTGTGGGAGCTTTCAAGCAAGCTATTGTGGTCTTTTTCTCAGAAGCTCTCTGACTCTCTAGGTCCACACAATTGTTCATGATTAGAAAAGTTCTCAAGCTATCCAGGCATTTGAGAAGGGGCAGGCTCCTGTGTTCTTTCTTCTTTCCATTTCTGTGAAAGCCTCATATTATCATCTGAGTGAGGTGTAGATATCAGTGTGAATAGTAAATATTTACTGACCTGAATGCTTATGTGCTCAAGATCCTGTGCAAAAATGTGATTTAAGGATTTCTGAGATGCATCTCCTGAGTGGAAAAACACGGGCAAGTAGAAAAAAAGTGCTTTCCAGTTTTAATAAATACCTTTACTAAAACTAATGGCTTGCTGCAGGGATAAGAGCTATGCTCCCTTTGTATTGATTGCTCCAGGTCCATCCTCTTTGTGGTTTGATTGGGCAAAAAGCAAGGTGACTGCAGAGAAAAGAGAGCAGGACTGATCTTTTGGGGGACAGGGGATAACTTTCACACTACTGTGTACTATTCTGGTTTGATGGTTACTGACCAAAAGGGAAGAAGGGGAGCCTTTCAATCCTAGAATAAATACCAACCATCTATTCCAACTGGGAGATGGTGTTGCAGTGTCACAGGCTGGATGAGGCAGACTGGCTAGGAGCAGAATCTGAAAGGCTTTTCCCTTCATTCATAGATGGTAAACAGTGGTATCAGTCATTGGGTCCAGGGGATCAGAGTTAAGAACGGGTGGTAGATCATGAGGTTCGAAACCACTGGCATGCAGGAATGGGGCAGGGAAAGAGATGTAACACAAAAGTAAGGTGAAAAGATCCAGCACTTGGAACAGGGATGAATTTCTTGGGTACTGGCTATGGGCCAATTGGCAGAAGTTAGTGAGGTGGTCAGGAATAATGAAGAGAAGTAGTTTGAACTCAGTGCTCAGGCTCTATTGTCCCATTTGCAGATACGGCTACAAGAATATGAGCCCTAAATGAAGTGGTCACACACTCATTTATGTTCCTGTTGTTACAGATAGGTGCAACTAGCTAGGTGAAGTAGGACACTCCTGTAATCCCAGCCCCTTGGAGACTGGGGCAGGAGGATCAGTTAGTTACTGAGAAGTAATCAGTTACTTAGGAGGCTGAGATCTAAGAACTGAGGTTTGGAGCCAGGTCAGACAGACAAATTCACAAGGCTCTTACCTCCTATTAACCTGTAAAAAAGCTGAAAGTGGTAGTGTCCGCTGTGAATAGAAAAGCCAAGTGAGAGAAGGGGTGACATTGTCCAAAAAGAAATATACTCTTACCTGACTCACATAACTGTAACCCCCTGTACATCACCTTTATAATAACAATAAAAATGTTTTAAAAAGCCAAGTAAGAATAAGAGCCCCTGAGTTCAAGCCTTAGTACCAGCAAAAAAGAAAAGAAAGAAGGAAAGAAAAAAGGAAGGAAAGAAGCAAGGACAAGAGGGAGGGAAAGAGGGAGGGAGGGAGGAAGGAAGGAAGGAAGGAAAGAAGAGGGGAGGGAGAGAGGAAGGAAGGGAGGGAGAGCTGTGAATGTATGTTAGTGGTAGAGTGCTTGCCTAGCATGCATGAAGCCCTGGGTTCCATTCCTCAGTACCACATACACAGAAACAGCTGGAAGTGGTGCTGTGGCTCAACTGGTACAATGCTAGCCTTGAGCAAAAATGAAGCTCAAGGACAGTGCCCAGGCCCTGAGTTCAAGCCCCAGGACTGGTGAAAGAGAGAGAGAGAGAGAGAGAGAAAGAGAGAGGAGGGAGGGAGGAAGGAAGGAAAGAAGGAAAAAAGGAAGGAAGGAACGAAGGAAGGAAGGAAGGAAAAAAGGAAGGAAGGAAGGAAGGAAGGAAGGAAGGAAGGAAGGAAGGAAGGAAAAAGTAAGTTCAAGAGCAGTGGCTCATGCTTGTAATCCTAGCTTCTTGGGAAGCTAAGATTAGGAGGATTGAAGGTTCAGAGCAACTCTGGGCAGAAAAGTTTGTAAGACCCCTTCCATGAAACTTTATCCCAAAACCCCAGCAGAGTCAGAGCTAGAGGTGGTGCTCAGCAATAGAGTGACTGCCTGCCAGCATATTGCCCTGAGTTCAAACCTTAGCACTGAAGAAAAAAGAAGAAAAAAAGAATTCAAGACAAGCCTGGGGTGTATAATGAGACCTTGCTTTTAAAAAAAATGAAAAAAAAAAACCACCACACTGTGTTTTGCCTTTGGCAATAATTCCTTTGCACCTTGTGAGAGCACCCAAAGAAATCTTTAAAACTTGTTTAAAAAAATTCATATCTTTACATGGAAAGTGTGTAACATCCCTTCCCTGGAGTCTTGTGATGTTTGTTGTTATTGTTGTTTTACTTTTGTTATAGTCACATAGAATTTCTCCTTGTGATAATTCACGGCACTACATATTTACAATTTGTATATTTAAAAATGCCTTTTCCTAGCCTGTGATTGATTATTTACTCCTTTAATTGAGGGCTGAATCTAAGACAGATGCTCTGCCACTTGAGCTATGTCTCCAGACGTTTTGGTTTTATTTCATTTTTGTGATAGGTTCTTGCTCTCTTCTTCCTGGGCTGACGTCTATTTTTGGATCCTTCTGCCTCTACCGAGATACAGGCATGTATCATCATGCTGCTGCTGCTGCTCCTGTCAAGGATCTATTAATGATATTAGTCAGGAACAGGTAGTGGACTAGTGAACTTAAGGACAAATAATCTACTTCCAAACTCTTCTTTACCTTTGTGAATGCTGTACACAGAATTTATTTGCCCCAAATTCCTAAATCTAAGCTCTCACCCCTAGTATGGAGATCCTTTGGGTAGGTTAACTGAGAAAAGTGTGGTAGGGCCCTAATTCCATGGGGCTGGTGTCCTTCGAATAAAAGAGAAGCAGAGGTCTCTGTGGGAATGCTCAGAGAGGGGCCTATGAACACAGCCAGAGGACAGCTGTGCACAGGCCAGGAAGGGATCCTTCACCAGAAATCAACCCTGACCCAATCCTGATCTTGATCTTGGCCTTCTAGTCTCCTGAACTGCGAGAAAATGTATTTTTGTCGTTGAATCCACCATGTCTGTAGGATTTTCTTATGGCTACTCCAGCCAGCTAATACCCCCAGATATTCACATGTGTTCAACAGCTTCACCATCATAGCATTTCTTCCTTTGATCAAATTACTCCATCAGGATTTATTCTTAAATTTCCTGTTCTTTTTGCTTCATAAATGTAGCCACACATCCAAAATCCAGTCCATTTGGATGCTAACAAGATTAGACAGTAATCTGACATTCATCACGCCTGAGTAGACCTCTTCCCGCCTCACCCTTCTGAGGAGCTAGCTGGCTTTTGATCAGATAGTAAGCTTTTTTTTTTCCCCAGGCATTTTGAATTTTGCCATTGTCAATGATGCATGATGAGGGTGTGCATGTGTGCACGTGTGCGCATGTGTGCATTTGTGTGTGTGGAGTGGGGGTGGGGTTGATCACCATGCTAATCTATGCACAGTGACCTTTGTTTCTATCTGACTGAGCAGATGTAGGAATTAATCATTGTCACTCCTGGATGGCGTGGCGGCTGCTGTCCCCCACTGCCTTTCTGCCCCTGATAGATTTATTGGTCTGTTTTGTTTGCTAGGAAACCCGTTTCAGCACAAAAGAGCTGGCAAATTAGAGGGGCTTATTTGTAATAGTTTTCTGGGAAAATGGCTTTTTTTTCTTTCTATACCTCTTTCTATACCTCTGTACTCTGATTTTTTTTTTTTTAAAGAACAAGGAGAGGGAAAAAAAAAAGAAAAGGAAAAGAAATGGGTGGCGTTTCTCTAACATCTAAACAATGATTTCCCATCCTGAGAATTTTCACACCAGCGTTGCAGCCATCCAGCCCAGGACTATAGAGAACCAATTGTTTTCTCATTTCTAGATCCTTCTTTGGCATCTGTGGGCTCCCTTCTCTCAATTAACAGATAGTCCATCCCCAGCACGAGGTCATCCATTGATTCTGGGCACTGGAGAATTAGTAATCTAGGTTTATTAAATGCTAAATCCACTTTTTTATAGCAGGCCCCACTACAACCTTCAGACCTTAACTACTCCTTTGTGGGCCCCACTGTGTAGTTACTCCTACAGTCTCAGCAAATCAGCCATGGTGATATTGACAGCAGCCTGGATGGACATCAATTCAGCCACAGCCCTTTGGATATTGAGAATCAGCCTGAAATCCCTTGCTTCCTGAGTCTGGTCTTTTGTCTGTTTTCATTCCCCAGACCCCAATCCCTCCATGATTGGTGAGCACTATCCCAAGGCAGAGCTAAAGGGGAGTGGCCAGTGCCTGTTCCTAGTCTGTTCATTCCATTTCAGTGGCTCGGGTTGCCTGCGCTGAATGTTGCAGGTGTAGACATCAATCACAGCCTGGGCCTGTGTAGCCCCTCCCCTTCCTGACCGAGATTTTTCTGCCTGGCAGACTGTGAGACTCCTTCACTGGTTGCTCTTTTGTTCCCGCTGTATTTCTCTTCCTCAGAATGTTTCCTGACCAATTTTGTTGTTGTTGTTTGCTTGTGGGTTTTTTTTTTTTTTTGCCAGTATAGGGGCTGCATAAGTCTGGAGCTCTACCATTTGAACCACACCTCCATTTCTGGCTTTTTGGAGGTTGATTGGGAATACAAGTCTCACAGCCTTTCCTGCCCGGACTAGTTTTGAACTGGGATCCTTAGTTCACAACCTCCTGGATAACTAGGATTACAGGCATGCACCACTGGCACCCAGCTTCCTCTGACTTTTTGAGGGGTCAGTTATAATAATAATTCACCGCAGCCTGTTCTTACTTTCAAGGTTTCAGTGTCTGGCTTTGGCTATCACTGATGCCTCAATTCTGACTGTTTTCCTGTCTCTGTCTATGAGGAGATAGGTTAGTCCTCCGCATGCCAGCCTTCATGGGTAGCTCCATTATCTATTAGTCTAGCAACTGATTTCAGCCTGAAAAACCTATTGCAGAACCATTTGTATGCTATTTCTTGTGTCATCACTTAGAGGATAATGATCATCCTTAAATTACTATGGATTTTTCAGATTGGCACTTTATTTCACATCTTAACTCTAATAGTTGAACCTTTGAATGGTATCTTCTCTTTCAAGTATTGTTGAATTTCATTCTGTCATACTCAGGGTCTGTTTGTGACATCATAGAGTGCTGTCACACTTCACTGCTATCTTCCCCCCCCCCGCCCCCCCCCCCGCAGTAGAATGGTGTGTCTTCATGGGATAGGAATCTTATCATGGTAGTTTTTGTTTTCTCTAGACTATTTCCCTCATATCCTACAGGTACCTAATGCCAGATGTTTCATTGTGACACATTGAAAACCTGTGCTTTCAGCCTAACAAGAGAGAGGTGGCCTAGTTTTGTAGGAGATAGACAAAAAGAAAAAAAGAAATATTATCTGCAAAGGAAGTTGTTCTCAAATATCCCTGAGTAAGCATGTCTTAGACAAAGGAGAAATACAGCTTCTCCTTGTCTTGAAATAGTATTCACATGCCATCAAATGTGCCTTTCAAAAGTTTGCCTATCAGTGGGTTTTAGTATAATTACAGGGTTGGGCAGACATCATTAGTAATTGTAAGGTTTGAAAATCACTAATTCAGAACATCTTCAACACCTCAAAAAGAATCACTGTGCTGTTTCTCCCTCCCTCCAGATCCTGGCACCCATTTGTCCTGTCCCTATGGATTTGCCTATTCTGGACATCTTTCATACATGAAATAATTCAAAATGAGGCTCTTTGCGTCTGGATTTTTTCACTTAGCATAATCTTAGCATACTGACATATCTGTGTGTGGCATCAAGCAGGACTTTATGACTATGGCTACATAATATCCCATTGTATAGAAACCATACATTTTGCTTATCCATTTGTTAATTAAAGGGTATTTTGATTTTTATTATGAATAATGTGCTACTCTAAACATTTACATACAGATTTTTTAATTTTTTTCTTTTTCTTTCTTTCTTTTTTTTTTTTTGCTACTCCTAGGGCTTGAACTCTGGGCCTAAGTGCTTCCTTTTGCTCAAGGGTAGCAATTGAGCCACTGTGCTACTTCCTATTTTTTCTGTGATTAATTGGAGATAAGCATCTCATGGACTTTCCTGCTTGGACTGGCTTTGAACTGAGATCCTCAGATCTCAGCCCCTTGAATAGCTAGGATTACAGGCATGAGCCACTGGAACCTGGCCATATACAGATTTTGAGTGAACATATATTTTATCTTGACTATAAAAAATTCTGGGGCTGGGAAGGTGGATCAGTGTTAGAATGCTTGCTTTGCATGCATGAGGCCCTGGGTTCGATTCCTCAGCACCACATAAGCACAAAAAGCTGGAAGTGGTGCTGTGGCTCAAGTGGTAGAGTGCTAGTCTTGAGCTGAAGAGCTGAGGGACAGTACCCAGGCCCAGAGTACAGGTCCTACAACTGACAAAAAAAAAAAAAGGAATTCTGGAATCATATAGTAACTGTGTAAGATCAGAACTGTTTATCAAAGTAGCTGCACCATGTATACAGTGGTACCTTGCTTTGTTTACCTTTCTTTGATTACCAATGGTGTTGAGTCTTTTTGAACTGGCCATTTCTATGTCTTCTCTGGAGAAATGTCTATTCAGTCTTTTGGGGAAAAAATTAAAAAAGACTTGTCTTTGGAATATGTTTAAATCAGTGATTCTCAAACTTGTATCAAAATCTCCTAGGGAGGGCTGGGAAGGTGGCTCAGTGATAGAGTGCTTGCCTTGCATGCATGAGGCCCTGGGTTCGATTCCTCAGCACCACATAAGCAGTTGTTGTAGCTCAAGTGGTAGAACACTAGCCTTGAGCTGAAGAACTGAGGGACAGTGCCCAGGCCCAGAGTTCAGGCCCCACGACTGACCAAAAAAAAAAAAAAAGAATCTCCTAAGGAGTTGGTTTTTTTTAAAACAAAATCCTGAAATCCAGGTGTTGCCTGAGAGCAGTGTAATCAGAATATCTAGGAGTAAGAACCAGGCAACCATTAGAAAGAAAACTATCCAGGTGATTGTGATGAGAACTGTTGTTATAAACTAGACAGCCAAGCTGATGATGTGAAAGCTGATGATGTGAATGTGGAAATGCTAGCAATTTTTAAAAATTTATGCACATTGTTACAGATAATTTTTCCAATATATCATAATAATAGAGTGGCAATAACAATGAAAGCAATAACAATATCTCTCCTTGTTAGATGCTTATTGAAACCTTCGTATTTGTTCTAAGTATTACTTATTTTAATCTTCACTACTGGCAGACAATGCCAAGAAATATAATCTTCATATAAATGGGATCGATGAAGGACAGGAATACCAGAATAGAAGGATGAAACACTTATTCAATAAGATTATTACAGAAAATTTCCCCAAAAGAGAAAACCTCACCCACATAACAGAAGCATACAGAACACATAGAAGACAGTATCCTAGAAGAAACACTTCTAGACACATTGTAGTAAAGCCACTGGACCTGAATTGTAAAGAGCTGGTTTTAAATGCTGTAAAATCAAAGAAGGAGCTATACTACAAAGGTAAGAAAATTAGAATCACTGTGGACCTCTCCATACAAACCCTCAATACAAGAAGAGCCTGGAAAAATACCATCCAAGCCCTGAAAACCAACAACTGCCAGCTCAGACTGGTATATCCAGAGAAACGAGTATTCACATTGGATGTAGAAACTAAAAAGTTTAATAATAAAGAAAAATTAAAGGAATTCATGAACAAGAAACCAGCACTACAAAAAATACTGAAAGGAGGAATATAACCCGAAGAAAATGACCAAGACCAGGGAACCACATCAGATAGAAACCGAATGGAGAGTTCACTTTATTAATATGAAATGCTAGCAATTTGAAAAATTAGAACTTATTCCAGCTATTTAAAAGTGGGAGACTTGACCCACATGTGAGCCATAAAATGGCTTTCAGATCAAAGGGCAGAGAGGTTAACTATTGAATAAGGACTTTTGGTAGAATAATTCTTATAACAGGAAATTTCAAATCACCTACAGCTAGAGAAAATGACCTAGTTTTGGTGCTTGTCAATAACTATTGCTTGGTTTTCTGAGATAACCATGAATGAGAATTATAATGAATGTTAATGAAATCTATAAGCTCAGAAAACATGATTTAATGTTCACTAGGGAAATTATAAAAAAATAGAGTATTAGGTAGGCATAAATTAAAAGGAAAGTTTTGGAATGCCCTGGGAAGATTGGAAACTATTTTAAGAAACTTTATTGGCCACATAGAGAAAGAGCAACTGAGACTTTTAAAAAAAATCCAAGTACACACACACACACACACACACACACACACACACACACACACGTCAGTCATAATCATTACCATTGAAGGAAAATGACCTCTCTTTAACAAATATGAAAGGCTCTTGAGAGGAGAACATGGGGCTCACAAAGAATGTCAAGCTAGGTTCAAAATAGGAAAAAACCAGAAGCTTTAAGAAGCACTTTTGATGACAATCCAAAACCATAAAGGGATTATTTAACATCTATTAAAAGAGGAAGGCTAGTGATATCTTTCGCTGTTAATAGAGAATGCCCAGGTACCAAAGGACAATAGACTAAAGTAATTACTTATAGACTAAAGTAGACAAAAGGCTAAAGTAATTACTTGCCTCTGAGTTTATTGAGAAAAATTACCATTTCCACATTGTCTCCAGTGAATGGATCAGTTGGAGTTGATGAAATAGTTTTCTGGGTTTTGCATAGTTCAACTCAGACAATGTAAACAAAGATTAACTAAGCAAAACCACTGCTGTTCCTCTTGAGACTCTTAGAAGGCTTCCAAAAGAAATTCTTCTCCTTCTCATGCCTCCCGCTGAAGCTTTTGGCTTCCTTTCCTTCTTCCCACCACCAAATTTCTTTAACAAAATGGCTGTCCCACTACTCATTTTCAGTGCATTCTTTAACCCATTTTTATGAAGGTCACTAAATCTGACTGCCTGCCTGGTCAGTAAGTCAACAGTTGTCTTCTTAGACTTCATCTTTTTAAGCCTGTTAAGGACAACTTGCAGGCCCTGAGTTCAAGCCCCAGGACTGGTGCGTGCATGTGCACGTACACACAACGTTTAAAATAGAACTATCTTCAACCCATTGATCATTATATAGCTAAAGAAGTGAAATCAGTATATTGAAGAACCATCTGCATTCCCACATCACCACGGCATTATTCATAATAGTCAATCTATGGAACCAACTTAAGTGCTGATGAGTGAATGTATAAAGATTTGGTACATGGATAAAAGGAATGCTACTTAGTGTTTTAAAAAAGGAGATCCAACAGTTTTAACAACATGGATGAAACTAAAGGGCATTGTACTAATGGAAATAAACAGAAAAGTGTATATTGTCCTTACATATGGAATCTAAAATAGTTGTATGAGGGCTGGGAATGTGTGCATAGTAGTAAAGTACTTGCCTAGCACAACATGAAGCCCTGGGTTCTATTCCTCAGTACCACATAAACAGAAAAAGCCAAAAGTGGTGCTGTGGCTCAAGTGGTAGAGTGCTAGCCTTGAGCAAAAGAAGTTCAGGGACAGGGGCTGGGAAGATGGCTCAGTGGTAGAGCACTTGCCTTGCATGCCTGAGGCCCTGGGTTCGATTCCTCAGCACCACATAAGCAAAAAGAAAAAAAGCCGGAAGTGGCGCTGTGGCTCAAGTGGTAGAGCACTAGCCTTGAGCTGAAGAGCTGAGGGACAGCGCCCAGGCCCAGAGTTCAGGCCCCATGACCGGACCCAAAAAAAAAAAAAATTAAAAAAAGAAGTTCAGGGACAGTGGCCAGGCCCTGAATTCAAACCCCAGGACTAGCAAAAATAAAATAAAATAAAATGGTTGTCTGCATAAAAGCAAAGAATGGGATTGCCAATTGAAGGATCCCACACATCCATCCCAGGGGACTACACAGAGGCAGGCAGGCACAGGAGAAAGATAATTATAAAGTTTATTAGAGGAGCCATTTCCCCCAAGAGGGAGCACATGGCCTCCATCACCATCCAGGTAGTAGGGTTGGAAGTGAGGTAGATGGAAGTTCAGGTGGGTCTGGGCAGAGAGAGACAGGGGTCAGCTGTATGTTAGGAACTCCAGGGATGGGAGGGACTCAGGTCTGGGTGGAGCTGAGGACCAAAGGTGAGCATAATACTAACACCAATAATAGGATTGGCATAGATGTCATAATAGGATGTCAGCCTGGTAAAAGGGTGTAAAATTTCTGTTAGGATGATTACATTTGCAGAGCTATTGTGACTATAGCTAGTAATGGATTTTGCACTTGAAGATATCCAAGTAATTGCTTAAAGTTCCTTAATATAAAAAGGGAAGAGGGCTGGGAAGGTGGCTCAGTGGTAGAGTGCTTGCCTTGCATGCATGAGGCCCTGGGTTCAATTCCTCAGCACCACATAAGCAGAAAAGCCAGAAGTGGTGCTGTGGCTCTACTGGTAGGGCGCTAACCTTGAGTTGAAGAGCTGAGGGACAGTGCCCAGGCCCAGAGTTCAAGCCCCACGACTGACCAAAAAAAAAAAGGGGGGAATGAGAAGAGAAAAGATGAGATTTTGAGATGAGGAGATAAATAAGAAGGACCAGCATAGTGGTATACATGAAGTCCCAGCACTCAGAAAGCTGACATCTGAGGATGTTGAGTTCTAGACCAGACTGTGCTACACAGTGAGCCCTATCCTAAAGTAAAAAAAAAAGAAGTGTTAGTGATTATAAGGTTAACCAGAAAGGAAACCACCATATGGTTCAGGCAGAAAAAGAGTTTATAAGAGGAGAACAAACTGGGGACCTGCAAAACATGGAGGCATGTGGAGAAAGAGGGGAAGGAAGAAGAGAAAAAAAAAAGAGGGAGATATGTTGAGCTGAATTATATGGGGAAAGGCAGGAGGTAGGACGAGTGGATGCAGAAGTGATATCTGAGGAACCTCTCACTGTCTGAGAGAGGCATGATGGGGGTGATTCAGGAAATGACCTCAGAGTATAAGGAAGTGACCTCAGAGCCTGGGACCCTTTGCTGACTCAACAGTCAGGTGATTGACAGCCAGGTGATTACTGGTCTCAGGCAGGTGAAGAGGAAGGGGGGGAGGGGCAGACCTAACATTCCAATTAATCAATTTGATTTATATGATATACATATATTAAAATGTCAAGTTATGTACTGTAAATACACAATATCCATTTGCCTGTTATGCTGTAGTCATACTAAGTGGTGGGAACTAGGAATAATCCAAATGTCATTCAGCAGATGAATGAATCAAATCCTCCAATGGAATACTATCTAGCACTAGCAATGTAACAAAGTGTTGTTGCACACACAACTTGGATGGATCTCAGGAACCCATGAATTTTAAAGCCACTCTCAAAGGTTCACACATTCTGACTCCATTTACATAACACTCACAATAATTTGTAATGATGGAGGACATATCAAGGGTTTCCAGGAGTTAGGGCTGCAGGGAGTATTATGAAGGAGGTGTGTGTGTGTGTGTGTGTGTGTGTATGTGTGTGTGTGTAGAAACTGAACACCAAAGTAGTTACACTTGTAAGGCATATTAAATCGGTAGGTTTCATTAGGTAATCTATGAAGAGAACACCATTCAGGCAGGAAAAGAAGCTTATTTACCAAACTGTTGCCCCACTCCTACCCCACCTCCCCATCTCCCACCCCATGCCATGCATGGTGGAGAGGCATGGCAGAAAGGGGTAACCCACCCCTGGGCCAGGACTTATCTAGGCCAGGGACAGGAAGAGGTGTGGCCAGGTGGGGAAAAGGTGTAGCCACACTGGATTTGGATGTGACCTGGGACCCTCTTTTGGTCAGAGGGAGGCATGTGACCAGGGGCAGCCCAGGATGTGACCTAACAGGAGGGGGAGGTGACAGCTTCCAGGTGTGCCAGTTACTGAGGTAACACAGATACTAGTTGGAGACTTAGCCAAGAGGTAGGGAGGTGTCCGCATGGCCAGAAGCAGACCTTACAACACTAATTTATATAGGTGGTAAATTTCACAGAAACACACACACAAATACATACATAAAGAATGTATATGCATATATTCTCTCTATGTATATATAGTTAAGGTCAAATAGATACTATAGTTCACATAGAGTGTTGCAACAGTGTCAGTTTTTTGGTTTTGATCATGGATTCTGGTTGTGTAAGGTATTGCTAGGAAATCTATGCAAAGGTACAGAAACTCTGTACTCTTTTTGCAACTTCTTGTGTCAATTTCAAAATGAAAAGCCATTCTGAAAAAAAAAAGAAAGCATAAGGATTTCTGGTGAAAGTTATCAAGTACTGCTTAACACAATGCTCCACCACCAGAAGCAGGGGAAAAGGGCTTAAAACCAATGTTGCTTTTCAGAGGCTCCCAGAAGGAGCTGGAGAGGGACAAAACTGAGCCAAACCTAGCCCCAGAATCATGGATCCCTGGATTCTGGCCTAGTAGTAAACAATTCCAACAGTATACGTGTTCCACATTCCTCTCAGTTTCTAAAATACACCAAAGCCCATGCTTTTCCTGTCCCCAAACAAACTCCGGGATGGAAAAGATGGAAAAGAAACTTCCCCAGTGTGACAAGTGAGTCTTTCCTGCCCCAGAGAAATGGTCTGTGGGCCTCACCTTAGAAGGAATAGTAAAAATTCTGCTCCAGCAGCAGACTCCTATGATTGGATGCTTCCTACAGCCAATCATGCTTGTACTTTCTATCCTACTTCAAAGCAGGGCCTTTGCTCAGCCATTTTTGGAAATGCCACAGATCTCCTGCCAGGAATTGCTCAAGGCCTTTTCCTGCAAGATGGGAAATAATTAAGTTGCCTCATAAATTACAGTCCATGCCAGATTATAACACTTGAGTCTGGGGTTCTAGAAGAAAGGAGTGTGTGTGTGTGTGTGTGTGTGTGTGTGTGTGTGTGTGTGTGGTTCTACTGCTACTCTGCCTCCCTCATTTAAAAGTGCATTTGAAATATATTTCAAATAAGATGATATGTAAACATAATACATTTGGAAACTTATTTTTTAAGTCAATGTGGAATGTGGTCATAATACTAAGTAGTGCCATGCAAGTGCTTTTTCCAGTAAAGGTACCATCTGAAGGTTTGCCTTTCTCCCAGTCTTCAGCTTCTCTTGAATTTACCAGTATGTCTTTGCACTACAGCCCCTAAACTTACTTGAGTCATTTTCATGAGGTAAGAGGCATTTTGGACTTGTATCTAAATTTCCAAATTTCAGCTTTTAAAACTTCAAGGAACCAAGCTGGGCACTGATGGCTCATACCTGTAGTCCTAGATACTCAGGAGGCTGAGATTCAAGGCTGAAGGTTTAAAGCCAGCCCAGGCAGGAAAGTCTGTGAGACAATTATCTTCAATTAATCACAAAAAAAACCCAAGAAGTAGAGCTGTCACTCAAATGTTAGAGTTCTCACTTTGAACAAAAGAGTTCAGGAACAGCACCCAGGTCCTGAGTTCAAGCCCCTGCACACACAGACATATACGCACAACTTCAAGGAACTAGATAAGGTGGTACATGCCTGTAATCTTGGTGTTCAAGAGGCAGATACAGAGAGATCTTGAGTTCAAGGCCAATCAAGGCTACGTAGCAAGACCCTGACCCAAAACAGAACAAAACTAAACTAAATAACAACAACAACAAAAAAGTTGTTACAGTGATACATTTTTTTCTGTGTGCTAGTACTAGGACTTGGCCTCAGCAATCATGCTCTCCACTGGTACTCTACCTCTTGAACCATACAGGCCCCTAGGCCAGAATTTTACTGGTTAATTGGAAAAAGAGACTTGAGAACTTCTCTGCCTCCAGATCTTAGTCTCTTTGGTAGCTAGAATTATAGATGTGAGCCACTGACACTCAGCTTAAGAATCCTTTGTTTTATTTCAGAATTCATGACTTCTAAAATACATACACTGTCAATCTAAATGTATTTTCATTTGCATAGATGTTGTTCAAAAGAACTTTTAATATTACATCTCTATTTTATTCTATTTTAAAAGGAAAAGAATAAGAAAATTGTCTTTGCAGGAAAAGGGTTAAAAACCAAGGAAGTGATATCCTAACAAGCTGAGGACACACACATCCCTTTTACCTTCGTAGGTCCTTCACAATCTCACCTTCGGGGATTGTTCGAATTATACAGAATGCTCATTTCGGGCCCTGCATGTCACAAAGCGTAGGGATACTGAGGTTATTGCCTGAAGAGGAATTTGGAGGTCAGAATATTTCTCAAGTTTTCTTTTGTACTTAAAATAGCTAAATATTTTATTTGGATGGTTGATTTGATGAATTGCTTGAATGGGTCGTAAATTCTGTCTCATCTCTGATAACTGGGCCAGCCTGTTGCTCCTGGCTAAGGAAGAAAGGCAAAAGTGGATATGACTGGTTTATTAATAAGTTAGCAGTAAGGGGAAAGAAACCTCCTCTGGAATGACTGGAAAAGGGAGGAGCTGGAAGAGTCCTTAGATTTCATCAGGCCCAAGCACAGCTAACCATGTAGCTGTCCTGTGGTCTTTGATCTTCAAGGTCCTTCCAGCATGAGCGTCTGTAAGTCTGAGCTGACAGAATTGTGGGTTGGGGAGCACATTCTCTACATGTTAACACAAAGCTAGACAAGCACTTAGGACTCCAGGAACGCAGGTATCCAGGACCAGAGTTAGTGCTGAGTGTTTTAGCTTATGGAAAACCATCATTTACTCGCTTCAAGATTGATTAAAAAGAAGTTAGGCAGCCCAGCTGCAGGCAGTAAATCAGTCCAAAATCAGCAAGTTTTTCTGAAGCCAGTGAGAACAGGGCATGTGGTTAACATCTGCTGCTGATGTCCGCTGAGAGTTGGAAATCTGTGTGGTCACGAAGATGAGGTCTCATCCATCAATTGCTCGACAAGAGCCGTTGTCATATCTCTGGACCTGTCATGTAGTGGTCCTTAACACATAATGTAAGAAACATATTGGACAAAAGCATCTCCTCAGGGAATTGTCTAGCAAGGGTTCAGCCAATGGAAAAAGAATCTTTCCAGTGGCCTGATCTCATTGGGGACAAGTGAACATATATTTACATGCGATATGTGAATGAAAACTCCTATGCTGCACTTTCTGAGAAAAAAAGAGACTGAGAGTGCAAAGAGCTTCAGGGACACCCTATTGGGATCTTACTTATTTTGAGACTCCTTTCCGCACCATGCTGAGAAGGAAGCCTGAGGCTCACTCAGACAACATGAAAGGTTTGTCGGTGAGGGCTTAGGACATGTGGATTTTCCAGGTGGTCAAATCTAGCAATTTATCTCTGTCCTCTTTGTGTGTGTGTGTGTGTGTGTGTGTGTGTGTGTGTGTGTGTGTTAAATAGTGTCAGGGAGAGCTAAGCCATTCTAGGAGCAACCCCAAGGTTCCCTCCCCAAATCGATACCATTGCCCAGAATGTGCCCTTCTTGCCTTAGTACGTTGGCATTGAACCAACTCAGGACCCCCTTCCCTTGGAGTTCCAAAGATCTCTGTCACTTCAGACCCTTGGCTCACCTTTCTCGTTCCAATCCTTCCACCTAACAGAGAAGAACTTTGCAAGGAAAAGGCAAGGTGAAGGTAGCAAAGAAAGACAAACGAGTGGATGGGCTTCTCGTATCACTGAGTTCATTCATTTATTCAAAATACGATTATGGAATATTCAGGGCTTGGACTCTGTCCCTTAGGTTTTTTGCTCAAAGTGGTGCTCTACCGCTTGAGCCATAGCTCCACTTCTGGCTTTTTTGCTGGTTAATTGTAGATAAGAGTTTTATGGACTTTTCTGCATGGTCTGGCTTCAAACTGAGATATTCAGATCTCAGCCTCCTGAATAGCTAGAATTACAGGTGTGAGCCATCTGTGCTTAGCTTGTTTGAGTATTCTTGAAAGAAGTGTTCAGACAATGAGCCAGAGATTTGAAACTGGATGGAGAGAAAGGAAGCAGTGGACAGTGAAGATGCAAAAGGAGCCAGGGAAATGGAGGGCATGGGCTGCCAAAGAGCAAGTGCAGTCCAGCAAACCTGTGGGAGAGCTCCATACTTCATTCCTCAAGTGTTTAGCAAGTGCCTTTCATGTCCATCTATGGGTCTAGTATCAGGAGTTCATTATGACCTACCCTAATTAGGAAAAGACAATAAACAATAACAATAATAACAGCGATGTAAATTTTATATTATCCTGAAAGGTAACAAAGTACTATGAGCAGATGGGGAGGGAGAGAATAGAGGAAGATAAGAAGTATTTGCTGGAGAAGGGACGTGGTTGTTGTTTCATTTGCATTGTGATAAATATTATTTTATATGATCAGAGGCACAGAAGCATTGCTTCTGATGAGGCACAGTTTTAAAGAGGAGCCTTGATTGAGAAAGTAACAAGTGAACTAGACATGAAGGGAGAAAGGGAATGAGCCATACAGATATGTGATCTAAAATATCCATGTGGAGAGGACACCACTTTGGACTCGGGGGGTGGGGGGAGGCAGGGAGAGAGAGAGAACACACATACCCCTTCTGTTACATGAATAGCAGGGACTGTGGGGCTGGAGGGAGCTGTCCAAAGCAATGTGGGAGGTAAGAGAGAGGGAGAATGGGGACCAAGTGTGGAAGGTTTGAAGACCCTGGAAGCTGGCTTTTCCTCTGGAAAATGGAAACCATTTGGATTTTGAGCAGAGAAGTGATGATATGATTTATGTTTAATGGACCACTTAGGCTGCTGTGTTGGAAACAGACTTTAGAGAAGTTCCAAGGTAGATGCAGGGAGACAGACTGGTTACCAGGGCGCTGCAAGTAAGACTCTGATCAGGTGGTGGCAGCAGAGGTGGGGACAACTAATTGGGTGCTGGACGGATTTCAAGGATAGAAGGAAGATTCCAGGACAGATGTGGGAAGTAAGTGAGAGTTAACAACAACTCTAAGGTTTGTTTCTGTGCTAGTCTTGGGGCTTGAACTCAGGACCTGGGCACTATGCCTTAGCTTTTTCTCTCAAGGCTGGTGCCTTTGGATGGATTTCAGTTTAAGTTAAAGCTTAAAGACAGGAAGGAATGAAGGAACAATGCAAGAAAGGAGAGGGAGGAAGAGAGGAAGGATGGATGGAAGGAAAGGAGGGAGAGAGAAAGAAAGGGAGGGGGAAAGGAAGGAAGGAAAAAATAGCAGATTAATGTTTGAAATTACTGAGGCAGAACTATTTCAAATGGTCATAAGACCAAGAGTAACACTGGGAGTGGGTTCTAAAGTAGAATAAAATGGTGTCATTGTGATGAAAGGATTTAGAACTCTGAAGGTAAAAAGATTCATGAGATCTCTTGGGATGGTCCCCTAAAATGGAGGCCCAGGCTGGACAGGAAGGAGCGGGAATAGACCTTGTGATTCTGAGTGTAAATAAATATAAATAGTTAGAGGTCACACTGCTACTAGTTTGAGAGGTGCAGAATTTGAATTAGGTTCTCATTGACTCACACATTCAAAACAAGCAAACCAGCAAAAAAGGATCAGATTTGTCAATACACCTCAGATAATGTGCTAGAGCTGTCTGGAGTTTTGTATGAAATAGATTTATTAATCCATTGTGGCACAGATGGGAAACAGTGACTTGAAAGGAAATTGAGTAAATTCTCATGATTTACATCCTGTTTTACTAAGGAACTTTTTTGGAAACACATCCATACTGGGTTTCAAAGCTCAGTGGCACCATTTACATCAAACCACGAAGCACTTCAGAATACACTCTGTGACAGACATCTTAGGAAGGGTGTCTAATCATTAAAGCTTACCAAGATAATGCCTTTTGCCCCAATCTTGAGCCACATTTCAGACTCACTAGCTCCCAATACAAATAAACCTCCAAATTCAAAAGCAAATGCCTTTTAAAATGTCATACCTGTGAGCTTAAGAATCAGAATGCACTAAAGATTACTGAAATGATAACCCATGTACATATCCAGAGGTAGACGGATATGTGGAGGTTTTACTTGAATCCAAAAAACAAAAAATCAAGAAAGTTCTTTGCACATTTCCAGTCTATCTATGAAGGTAAAGAAATGAGACAGTTATATAACCATTTTAAGAGTCCCACCATCCAGGCCTTTAACTCTTCATAAAGGGAACACAAATAATATAGCTGTCACTATTTATAATCAAGAATGTAATGCTTAAGTCTTCTGGCGTTATGAAAGTATGTGTGTTGTGGCTGCATTGAAGTGTTCAGCTATAAAAGTTTCACCTTTTCGTTCAGCAGAGAAATATCAATGATACTGGTGGCTGAATTCCTACCATAATTCCCCAGACACTTCTACTGAATTGGAGATGATTCACCTTTAAGTGGCTCTGCAGGTGTTCACTGGGCCAAACAAAACAGAGAAATCCGCTTCTATTCATTTTGTCCTTCTCTGAAGCACGCTTTCAGTGAAATTTCTCGGGGGGGGGGGGGGGGAGAAGCATCAAAATATATGTTTGTAAGTCCACAGAACATCCATTCAGACAGTGAATCTATACCCGCAGCTGAGATGTGAAGACTGGATCATGTCTATTTCATCACAACAAATGGAACTGACTTCCTCTGTACTAAGTAAGAAAGGG
The DNA here is from genome assembly GCF_000151885.1 of Dipodomys ordii. Lineage (NCBI taxonomy): Eukaryota > Metazoa > Chordata > Mammalia > Rodentia > Heteromyidae > Dipodomys > Dipodomys ordii. The sequence continues at coordinate 12,874,179 of NW_012267261.1, forward strand.
GAAGAATTCTAAATCTCAATTGCATACGGTACTGAACCACATAAACAAGACCAATTGTAGTGTTCAAACAAAATGGGTGCCGAGAGAATCAAGTGACACACCACTCACCAGTGATGTAGACAGAACAGAGAGCCAGCCAGGTGCTTAATGAGGAAGACACTATTGGATATTTGTGGCTTATGGGCAGGAACATATGTGTGGCTGTGAGAGGAACAGCCTCTGGGACTGGATTTGTAGGCACTTACCCACTTCTCATCCCCTGCTTGAATTTCGCCTAGACAATGGACAGCCCAGGTGAGCTGTGCTCTCTAATCTAAGCAGCTGTTGGCAATGGTCTCTCTATGGTAGGATTTTTCTTTAATAATGCTTTATTAAAATTTGAGACAGAGCCATGCTAGTGGTTCATGCTTGTAATCCTAGCTACTCAGGAGGCTGAGATCTGAGGACCGTAGTTCAAAGCTAGCCCAGGCATAAAAGTCCCTGTGAGACTCCAATTAACCACTCAAAACTGGAAGTGGCACTATGGCTCAAATGGTAGTGCTAGCCTTGAGCACAAAGAGGCTCAGGGACAGAGCCTAGACCACAAGTTCAAGTCCCACAACTGACATAAATAAATAAAGAGCTCAGAGATAGCACCAAGGCCCTGAGTTCAAGCCCCAGAACCAGCACAGAAAGAAAAAAGAAAGAAGGAAGGAAGGAAGGAAGGAAAAAAGAAAGAAAGGAAGGAAAAGAAAGAGAAAGAGTTAAGACAGAAGTACCATGTAGTCCTACTATAGCACTCTAGGACACATATCTGAAGGAATGTAAATCAATGTATCGTAGAGATAGCAGCACACTCATGTTTAAAGCCACAACGTGCAATCAGCTGAGGTGCCCATCAGCTGATGAATAAAGAGAATATGGTACATATGCATGATGGAGTATTATTATTCAGCCATAAATAAGCATGCAACTATGTCATTTGTAGGAAAATGATGGAACAAGGCATCACCATGTAGAGAAAAATAAACTACACCAAGAAAGTTAAATACAGCATGGTCTTTCATATGTGTGGAATCTAGTTCTTAAAAAACAAAATGACAAGAATGCAAAATAGCTTCTGTTTGTGGGTGGGAGCCAGTGGGAGGTGGAGAAGGAAAAAGTATGGAGGTGAATATGGCTGAAATTTGCCATATACATGTATGAAAATAGAGCAATGAAATCTGTTGAAATTGTTCTCAGAAGGCAGGAAGGCAGGAGAGGATGAGTTTGATTAGGGTACATTGTGTACTTGTATGGAAATATCACAATGAAACTCCTTTAGACAACTAATACATGATTTATGAAGATATCGGGTAGCATCATTCTTATCTGTTGGTTAGTATTTGCCACATATCTCGCTTCTTACATGGAGAGACAAAGAAAGCAAGGCTACCTTCCATAACTCCTCAGTCTGAGGATGAGGAGACCCAGGTGGCAGACCTGAGTGAACAGCTGGCTGGTGGGACAGGGCTAGATCTTGGAGTCTGGACACTTAAGGTAAACAATAGAATGCTCTTTATATATGAGCCTCTTTGCAAAGTGATAAAGATGCTATTTAAGAAAATAATTCTGAAAGCAATATAGATGTATTAGAGCAAGGAAAATTGGTGTTACACCAAGCTGAAGATTATACAAAAACTGTGAAACTTGGGGCTGGGAAGGTGGCTCAGTGGTAGAGTGCTTGCCTTGCATGCCTGAGGCCCTGGGTTCGATTCCCCAGCAACACATAAGCAAAAAGGAAAAAAGCTGGAAGTGGCGCTGTGGCTCAAGTGGTAGAGCGCTAGCCTTGAGCTGAAGAGCTGAGGGACAGGGCCCAGGCCCAGAGTTCAGGCCCCAAGACCAGACCCCTCCCCAAAAAAACAACAAAAAACCTGTGAAACTAAATATGCTTGCATCACCTTAGAGTTTTCAAAGCGTTATGGCCACATGTCAGTATTCTCATCTGTCCCATTCACTGCTGTTTGCATGATTTTATCTTGGATAACTGTGGAATAGAAACACGGTGAGGGAAAGTGCAGAGGAATGTTGTAGAATAAGGAGAAGGGATTTGATGACTGGTAGGATAGAGATGACTAAAAAGTAAAACCAAATGGGACACCAGTGGCTCCTACCTATAATCTCAGCAACTCAGAAGACTGAGATGAAAAAGATCACAATTCAAAGTCAGCCTCAGGCAGAAAAGTCCTTGAGACCCTTATCTTCAGTTAACCACCCAAAAACTGGAAGTGGAAGTGTGCTGGTAGTGCTCTAGCTCTAGAACATCTGCCTAGCAAGCACTAAGCTCGGAGTCCCAACCCCAATTTCACATAAAAGTATAACAATCCAATCACCTGTACACAGGAACATGACATTTATTTTTATTTTATTTTTTTGCCAGTTGTTGGGGCTGCACTCTGGGCCTGGGCACTGTCCCTCAGCTCTTCAGCTCAAGGCTAGCACCCTACCATTTGAGCCACAGCACCACTTCTGGCTTTTTTCTGCTTATGTGGTGCTGAGGAATCGAACCCAGGGCCTCATGCATGCAAGGCAAGCACTCTACCACTGAGCCAACTTTCCAGCCCCAGGAACATGACATTTGTGTTGAACACAGAACTCAAACTAAAATGCTTCACTATAATCACATTCCTTCGTCTTACCTTTGTGTGTGTATGTTCTGGAATGTAGGCTTGAACTTGTGATTCTACCACTTGAATCAGGCACTTTGCTGGTTAATTGTAGATGGAGTCTTGTAGACATTTTCTACTTGGGCTGACTTCAAACTGAAATTCTCCAGATCTTAACCTTCTAAGTAGCTAGGATTACAGAGCCATCAGCACCCAGCTACTTGTTCTGTATGTTCCTTTGTTATCAGGATCCAATAAACCTTGTTTCCCTCTTAAATACAAAATCATGTTTAACCTGTGCTACTGCCTAGGACACATCGCCCTCTGACCTGCTCTCTAATCTCATTTAAAAATCTTCCAAGAGAAGACCCTGGACCCAATTTCTGCTTTTCATTCTTTCTTGATCAAGTAAAGAAAGCAAAACAAGTTAAAGTACCCAATAAAGTAACTAGTATATGCATAACAAAATCCCAAACCTCTTTCCAAATAGTAGTTTACCATACAGCTTGTTTCTGACAGCTCTGAACTTCTTCCTGCATATTGACCTGCTTGCCAGACATGTACTCACTAGGCTGCATATGATGCAGTCCACTAGCAACCCAAAGCTCCAAGGGGAGCATTCTAACTCTTCTCTGGTTGTAAGCCTTCTTCTTTTTTCTTTTTTTTCTTTTTTTTTTTGTTGGTCATGCGGCCAGAACTCTGGGCCTGGGTGCTGCCCTTCAGCTCTTCAGCTCAAGGCTAGCGCTCTACCACTTGAGCCACGGCGCCACTTCTGGCTTTTTCCCCTTATGTGGTGCTGAGGAATCGAACCCAGGGCCTCATGCATGCAAGGCAAGCACTCCACCACTGAGCCACCTTCCCAGCCGTTAGCCTTCTTTTTAAAAGACATGGAATTATACAATCAAAAAGTGCCAGAATTTCATCCTTTTTGCCAATAAATTGACAAAAAAAGAGACCCATGAAAGCCAGGCACTGGTGGCTCACACCTGTAATCCTAGCTACTCAGGAAGCTGAGATCTGAGGATCACAGTTTGAACTCAGCCCAGGCAGAAAAGTCTGTGTGATTCTTTTCTCTGATTAACCCTCCACCTTCCCTTTTCCCCAAAAATCAGAAATGGAGGTATGACTCATGTGATAGAACACTAGTCTTGAATGAAAAAACTAAGGGAGAATGCCCTGGCCCAGAGTTCAAGTCTCAGTCCCAGCACAAAGAGAGAGAGAGAGAGAAATCAGAGATCCATGAGAACATGGGCAGAAGCGATTTCTTCCCAGTCATGGAGTTGACACTGGGGAAGAAGTTTTGATCCTGCAGATTTCTGATAAGAAGGGCCATGCATTGTCTTTCTCCTCTCCCCATCTAGGATTGTGAAGATGTCCAGCCCTAATCTGAACGTGGTAACCTTACTTGGCAGTTGTCTGACTTACAGTAGCGCTTACCTTTTTGGGATTCAAGATGTCTTAATGGGGAGCTCAATGGAAACTCTCATTCAGGTGGGTGATGTTTTGAAATTCTGTTTGGAATATAATATGATCATTTTTGCTCACTCTTTGCTTCCATGAGTGGGTGGTTCCTTGCAGCCTTGGTATGGGCACCAGGAGGAGGAAAGTACACAGTGAGGCCCACCTTCTTCCCCACGCCCTCCGTGGGCCTGAGCAGCTCAGAATGCATGGAGAACCAATGCAGGGTGCTCTGTGACTCACTTTTATCCCCTTCCACCTGCAGGTGAGGCTGTCCCTGCTGTGCATTGGGACCTCCCTGGTGTTTGGCCCCCTTCTGGGGAAGAGCTGGAGACTCTACAAGGTGTTTACCCAGCGGGTCCCAGACAAGAGAGTGGTGAGTAGGTATCAAGGGTTGGATTACAGATGGCAGCTTCACAGTAGATCAAAAATTGGAGATGGTGGGCTTCACCCCTTTAGAACAATTTAAAACTTTTGTTCTTCACCTCAAACCTCCAAGCCATGTGGTCTCATGAAGCTCCAGGCTTGAGGAACCACGCCCCTTTATTTTATCAGCTATCCAGACCTAAAGCCTGACTGACCACCAGCTTCTTTGGCTAGAGGCTATGCTCAGACCTAGTAGATCATTCAATCTTTTCTTTGGAATGATGGCATTTTTTAAATTTAATTTTTTTGCCAGTCCTGGGGCTTGAACTCAGGGCCTGGGCACTGTCCCTGAACTTCTTTTGCTCAAGGCTAGCACTTTACCATTTGAGCCACAATGCCACTTCCGGCTTTTTCTGTTTATGTGGTACTGAGGAATCGAACCCAGAGCTTTATGCATGCTAGGTAAACACTCTACCACTAAGCCACCTTCCAAGCCCATTTTTTTGAGGGGGGGGGTCCGGACATGGGGTCTGAACTCTGGGACTGGGCGTTGTCCCTCAGCTCTTCAGCTCAAGGCTAGCGCTCTACCACTTGAGCCACAGTGCTACTTCTAGATTTTCTTTTTTCTGCTTAGGTGGTGCTGAGGAATCGAACCCAGGGCCTCATGCATGCAAGGCAAGCACTCTACCACTGAGCCACCTTCCCAGCCCGTCAAGCTCATTTTTTATTTTTATTTTTTAGCAAACATTATTGAGTCACGATGAATATCAAAACCTTAGCAGTGACGTGAAGATTGCCTCTTAGGCCAAAAACTTTATCTGTCCCTCTAAAACATTGATTCTTTTTTTTTTTTCAAAAATAGCTTTTTAGAGACATAATTGACATGCAATGAAGTGCATATATTGGGAACAGATGATGTGATAAGTTTTGACATATGTAGACCCCATGAAATATGATGTGCAATGAACATGTCTACCAACCCCTACATTTCCTGCAGCTTCTCTCCTGCTCCATCCTTCTAGCCCTTGCCCCTGACCTCAGGCCAGCACTGATTTACTTTCTGTCATTATAGATTAGTTTGCATTTTCCAGAGTTTTATATAAATGGAACCATACAATATATACTTTTTGTGTGTCTGGCTTAGTTTACTTGCATGGTTATTGTGATGAATTTTGTAGTCATTCTTGTACGTACTGTTTGCTAGGCCTCAAACCACAGTCCTCTCAATCTCTATTTCCTGAGTAGGTGGGATTACAGGGATGAGCCACTACAGCTAGCAAAAAGTTCTTTTTGTTGTTGTTGTTGTTTTTTGGGTCCGGTCCTAAGCCTGAACTCTGAGGCCTGGGCGATGCCCCTCAGCTCTTCAGCTCAAAGATAGCGCTCTACCACTTGAGCCACAGTGCCACTGCCGGCTTTTTTTTTTGCTTATGGGTGCTGAGGAATCAAACCCAGGGCCTCAAGCATGCAAGGCAAACGCTCTACCACTGAGCCACCTTCCCACCTAGTGAAAGGTCTTATTTTTTACTTACAATCCCATTGGTTCCTATATTATCTGTCGAGAAGTCTATCCTTTCCTCATTGAATTATTCTTGCATCTTTGTCAAAAATTGTATTACCTTGATTTCTGTAGCTTTGTATTAAATCTTGTGGTGTTAGTTTTCCAATAGTGTTATTCTCTTCCTGTGTTGTTTTGGCTAATCTATTTATTTCCATTAATTAATGTCATGCTGGTATTCAGGCCGTGTGCTCTCACTTGGCTTTTTCTGGTCTTGGCTGGTGCACTACCATTTGAGCCTTGCCTCTACTTCCAGCTTTTTGCTGGCTAACTGGAAATAAGAGTGTCATTTTTTTGTCTTCCTGGGCTCCGATCTCAGCCTCTTGTATAACTAGGATTGTAAGCCTGGGCCACCAGCACCCAGCTCCATAGAAATTCTTTAAATCAGTTTGTCAATCTCTGTAAAATTTCTTTGGGGATAGTATGTAATGCATAGATTAAGCTGTAGAGAATTGATTTCTCAGCAATGTGCTTTTTGATCCACAAACACAGTATATTTAGGTTTTCTTTGATTTGTTTCTAGGTTTTCCTTTATTTCTCTCAGTAGTTTTTGTGTTTTTCACCAAAGCTCTTTGACAATTTTAACAGCTTGTTTCTACCTGTGATATTGTCATGCTATCAGGCATGTTGTGCTTTTATTTTACTTTCAAGTTCTTTCTCATATACAGAAATACAGTTGATTTGTATCTGCTGATCTCAAATGCTGCATCCTTGCTAAATTACATATTAGTTCTCCAAGCTTTTTTCATAGGAAAACCCATCTGATTTTCTACCTAGATCAGGTCATCTATGGACACAGGACGGGTGGCTCCAGCTACCAATAATGATACAACCTCCAATAGAGATGGTAGAAGCCAATGCTCTTGAGTTATTCTTGATCTTGAGGAAAATGTTCACCTTTTTAATACTAAATAAGCATGGCTGTTAGCTAAGGCTCTATCACAGATGCTGCTTATCCACTTCGAGAAGTTCTTGCTTATTCTAATTTTTCAGAAAGTGTCCCTATTGTTGGGGTTTTCATTTGTTTGTGTCAGTCCTGGTGCTTGAACTCTGGGCTTGGGCACTGTCCCTTAGCTTTTTCACTTGAGGCTGGTGCTCTACCATTTGAGCCATAGCTCCATTTTTGGCTTCTTGCTAATTAATCGGAGATGAAACTCTCATGAGCTTTTCTGCTTTGGCTGCCTTTGAATCTCAATCGTCAGATCTCACCCTCCTGATCTCATCTAAGATTAAAGGCATGAGCCAGCCAGCAGTGTCCAGCTTTGGAAAGTTTTTTTTTTTTTTTTGTCGGTCGTGGGGCCTGAACTCTGGGCCTGGGCGCTGTCCCTCAGCTCTTCAGCTCAAGGCGAGTGCTCTACCACTTGA
>NW_012267261.1:12883516-12924561 GCF_000151885.1 Dipodomys ordii
TTTTCTTTTTGCTTATGTGGTGCTGAGGAATCGAACCCAGGGCCTCATGCATGCAAGGCAAGTGCTCTACCACTGAGCCACCTTCCCAGCCCCCTTCACCACAATTCTTATTTCCTCTTTTACAGACATTTTTCAGTGTTCTATCCTGTCATAGGTAGGTAATTTTCCTAAGTTTCAGAGTTGCAAAAGTAATATTCTCTTCATATTAAGTCCAAGAGTTATAAACATAAAAACAATAAGCTGGGTGCTGGTGGCTCACGCCTCTCATCCTGGTCTTAGGAGGCTGAGATCTGAGGGTCATGGTTCAAAGCCAGCCCAGGCAGGAAAGTCATTGAGACTCTTATTTCCAATTAACCACCAGAAAACCAGAAGTGGCAGTGTGGCTCAAGTGGTAGAGTACTCACCTTGAGCTGAAGAGCTGAGGGAAAGCACCCACACCCAGAGTTCAAGCCCCACCACTGACCAAAAATATATATAGGTTAATAATTGCTCTTGTACCTGCCCCATCCCTCAGCCCCACCCACTTAGGGTAAGTTGTTATATTTGAAAACATCCACATTGCTAGGTACCAGTGGCTCATGCCAGTAATTCTACATACTCGAGGGGCTGATATATAAGGATCACTGTTGAAAGTCAGTCTGGGCAGGAAACTTTTACCTCCAATCAACTTCAAAAACAAAACAAAAGGTGCTGAGAGAGAGTAGAGTGGGCAGAGCCCAACTTGCCTTACCTCAGTGCGTAACCAGCCCATGGAAGCTTAGGTGCATGATAGGGCGTGACCTTGACAGTGATTGGTTCCTCTTCCTCCCCTGCCATGCCACCCACTCTTTTTTGGCTTTAAAAAGGGCTTCTCTCGGGGCTGGGAAGGTGCTTCAGTGGTAGAGTGCTTGTCTTGCATACATGAGGCCCTGGGTTCGATTCCTCAGCACCACATAAGCAGAAAAAGCCAGAAGTGGAGCTGTGGCTCAAATGGTAGAGCACTAGCCTTGAGCTGAAGAGCTCAGGGACAGCACCCAGGCCCTGAGTTCAAGCCCTAGGATGGGCACACACACATACAAAGTTTACACTTCTCTACATACTCACAGAAACATACCTAGAAATATTCGTGTAGGCTGGGAAGGTGGCTCAGTGGTAGAGCGCTTGCCTTGCATGCCTGAGGACCTGGGTTCGATTCCTCAGCACCACATAAGCAAAAAACCAGAAGTGGCACTGTGGCTCAAGTGGTAGAGTGCTAGCCTTGAGCAGAAGAACCTCAGGGACAGTGCCCAGACCCTGAGTTCAAGCCCCAGGACTGGCACTGAAAAGAAAGAAAGAAATATTAGTATATTTCTTTTATAATTCCCTTTGAATAAAAAAAGGAAGTGAAAAATAAGTGGAAGTATTTAATGGCAGTAACGATAAACACATGGAAGTCATTAAAAATGTTCACCATTTCATCTTTGATGGGTATGTTCCAGGCTCCTTGGGAGGGCTGCCCCTTGATCCTGGAACTCACAACTTGTGTGACTCTCCTGTGTCTGTGTCAGGTAGCCAGCAAGTGAGGGGAGACGTCTGACCTTGACTCTTTTGCAGATTATTAAAGACCTACAGCTGCTGGGCTTGGTGGCTGCTTTGGTGATGGCTGATGTGATCCTGCTTGTGACATGGGTGCTGACTGACCCCATCCAGTGCCTCCAGCTCCTCGGGGTCAGCATGACGGTAAGGGCTCCAATCCCTGGGAAGTCTAAATCCTGACCTGGGCTGTCCTCCATGATAACAGGGCCATTCTCCCAGCAGTGTCCACTGAGGAAGATGACAGTGAGGACAGTCAGAGGCTGTAGCTGTCATGAGTGCCCTACTCCTTGTCTGCAGGCCTACCTCTACCTGTCTTTTTGTTTTGTTTTATATTGGTTTATTTTTTAATGCCAGCAATGGAACTTAAACTCAGAGCCTGGCCATTGTCCCTTAGCTTTTCATCCAAGGCAGGATGGCACTCTACCACTCCAGCCATAGCTCTACTTCCAGTTCTTTCTATCCTTCCTTCCTTCCTTCCTTCCTTCCTTCCTTCCTTCCTTCCTTCCTTCCTTCCTTCCTTCCTTCCCTCCCTCCCTCCCTCCCTCCCTCCCTTCTTTCTTTCTTTCTTTCTTCCTTTCTTTGAGTTAATCAGAGATAAGAGTCTCAGATTTTCCTGCCAGGCTAGCTTTGAACCACAATCCTCAGTTCTCAGCCTCCTGAGTATCTAGGATTACAGGCGTGAGCCACTGGCACCCTGTTCCACTAACTGTGAGAGATAGATATATTATCTTGAGGCAATCTGTGGCATCAGTCAGCCTGGATTCCAATCCCAGCTCTACCAAGCTCACCAGCCACTCAATCTTGGGAAAATGATTCAGCTTCTCAAAGTCTCTTTTCTAGGCAGGTAAGATGAAGGTAATACTACTACTACACACCTCTTAAGGTTGGGGTGATGATTAAGAAAAATAATTCAGGAGGAGCAGCACTTAATGGGCCTGATGTATAGATTTCCAGAAACAGGAAGTGTGATAGGCCCCCTTACAAGGGGCTGAGAAGTCGCTGCAATAGAATTGTAGCCTCCCAGGATCCAGTGTGTGAGGATCTAGCCGTTTGCAAATAACCATCCATGCTATGACATCGTCATAGTGCTGGGGCACTGCTGTAAACCATGACTGAGGGGTAAACCCTCTGCACCCAGCATCCACTCATGTGCTTACCTTTGTCATCCATCATTCTCAGTGGAACTCTGATGGCACCACCTACATTTTCCAATTTTGTCATGCTGAGGGGAAATTCTGTGCTCTACCATGTTCATAGAGATCTGCTGTGTGGTCCTGGTAAGTGTGGGTGTGTCAGTCCTGGCCTTGTGTCCTCTCAGGTAACAGGGAGAGAGGTGTCCTGCTCTCTGACCAACACACACTTCTGTGCTTCACGCTACTCCGACGTCTGGATTGCTCTTGTTTTGGGATGCAAGGTTAGTAAACCACATCTCTTTGGGAAGAAGTCTGCATGTCAGCAGCAAGATGGACATGAAGCTCGGTGCTGGTGGCTTATGTCTGTTAACCTAGTTACTCAGGAGGCTGAGAGCTGAAGGTCATGGTTTGGAGCTAGCCTGGGCAGGAAAGGCTGTGAGACTCTGATTAACCATCAAAAGAAAAAAAAGATGGAAATGAAGTTGTAGCTCAAGTGGTAGAGTGCTAGTATTGAGCCAAAAAGCTCAGGGACAGTGCCCAGGCCCTAATTTCAAGCTCCAGAGCCAACACACACACACACACACACACACACACACACACACACACACACACACACATATCTGGACATAAAAGGGGAATTACAAGAGTTTTTGAGATCTGTTAGTGATGTTTGCAAAAAGTGTTGAGCTCAGAGGAGACCTTTTTGGATGCATAAATCCCAAAGCCATGACCCTTTATTTCCTCTAATTCTTATCTCTTTGGAGGGTTACTTTTACTCCTGGTCCCTCATTCAGTCTTTCTCCAAATCATCAGCAATTTACCCACTGTTTCTCCTGTCTGATTTTTCAGGCTGATTCAGTAACAGCTCTTTTCTCCTCAGCTCTATTTTTATTTTTTTTTCTTATTTTTTGTTTTTTTTTTAAAAGAGATAGCCGAGTAAAAACAGCACCACGCACGTGGTATTCAGGTAAGGGGTAGGTTTATTCAGTAGACCTGCTGGGACCAGGCAAGGTTGGCACTCCACGTGGCTGGGAAAGGCCTGGGAATGAGAGAGAGCTGGGAAGAGAGGAAAGAGAGAGAAAAGAGCCAGAAAAGAGCAGAGAGGGGTAAGAACAGTAGCACTCACGTGGTATTCAGGTAAGGGGTAGACCTGCTGGGACCAGGCAAGGTTGGCACTCCATGTGGCTGGGAAAGAGAGAGAGCAAGAAAAGAACAGAGAGAGAGAGCTAGAATAGAACAGAGAGAGCAAGAAAAGAGCAGCAAGAGCAAGAGCTCCTCAGCTCTATTTTTATAAGAGGAATTATGAAAAGATATTCCATTCACTTAATTTGTTCTGAGTGCCTTTACTATGTTCCTGTGTCTTTGTGAAGATTTGAATCAGAGCTGGGAATGGTGGCCCATGCATGGAATCCCAGCTTGTTGAAGTAGAAGGATGATGAGCTTGAGGCCCACCCAGGCAAAGTTAGCCAGAGCCTGTCTCAAAAACAAAGAGTCAGATACCAGGGGCTAATACCTGTAACCCCAGCTACTTACAAAGTGGACACTGGGAAGGTTGATGTTTGAGACTAGCCGGGCAAAAGTTACCAGACCATCTTAACAAATAAGCTGGGTATGGTACTTCATACTGTAATCCCAGCTACATGAAAAGTGTAGGTGAGAAGGATTATTCAAGCTGGCCTAGCCACAAAGCATGAGACCCTAGCTGAAAAATAACCAAAGCAAAAAGAGTTGAGGGAGTGACTCAAGTTGTAGAGTGCTAGCAATTAGACCCTTGAGTTCAATGCTCAACATTAAAAATAATAATGTTAAAAAAAACCACACAGCCAACAACCAGGTATCATATTGCCATTCACCTGCCTGCCTTTTTTTTTTAATCAGCTATGGGGCTTGAACTCTGGGCTTGAGCACTGTCCCTCAGTTCTTCAGCTCAAGATGAGCACTCTACCGCTTGAGTCATAGCGCCACTATTGGTTTTCTAGTGTTTATTGGAGATAAGGGTTTCACAGACTTTCCTGCCTGGGCTGGCTTTGAACTGTGACCCTCAGATCTTAGCCTCCTGAGTAGCTAGGATTACAGGCATGAGCCACTGGCACCAGGCTTTTTTTATATTATTATTATTATTTTGCCAGTCCTGGGGTTTAAACTCTGGACCTGGGCACTGTCCCCAAGCTTCTTTTACTCAAGGCTAACACTCTACTACTTGAGCTACAGCCCCACTTTCAGCTTTCTCTGTGTATGTGGTACTGAGGAATCAGGCTTCATATGTGCTAGGCAAGCACTCTACCACTAAGCCACATTCCCAGCCCTTGCCTGACTTTTTGCCTCACAGTAGCCCATACTCCCACCTCCCATCTTTTTTTTTTAATTTTTTATTGTAAAAATACTGTACAGAGGGGTTACAGTTCTATGAATAAGGTAATGAGTACATTTCCTATCCAGCATTGTTGCCTCCTCCTTTGTTTGTCCCCTACCATCCCTTCCCTCCCACCTCCACAACCTCACTCCGCCCAGCCCTCACCTAAATTGTAAAGTTCATTTTTCAACATAATGTCTTGTACATTTCATTGTTACAATGGGTCAACCTGTATCTCTAAACATTTTGTTTTTTTCCCTTCCTCTCCCCAAATTAGAGAAGTGTATATACAAGATGCAAGATACCGACATCAATCACAGTGAAAACGGGTTATACCGTGAGGGAGGAACATACAAAGCAGCAAAAAAATAAATAAATAAAAATAAAAATAAATCACATGGTACATTATAAATATGTTAGAAACAATAGCAAGAAAGAAAAAACCACTTGTGTCCCTATCTTGGGGTTGATTTCACTTAGCATCATCTCATCTGGCTATATGTACATAGCTTTTGACCTTTTCTACTTGTCCCAGACACATACTTGTTATGCAAATAAGGGAAATCATGGGACCTGGGATCTGGGAAATCATGGGATCTGAGGGCACAGGGAAGGACTGCATCTGGGACCAGAGCTCTGCACTTTCACTTGCTAGGTTGGTGCTTTACCACTTGCACCATGCCTTCAGCCCAGCTTTTTGCTGGCAATTAGAGATGGAGTCTAACAGACTTTTTTTTTTTTTGGCCTGGGCTGGCTCTGAATGATAAGCCTCCAAATCCTAACCTCCTGAGTGGCTTGGATTACAGACATGAGCACCCACCCAGGCTGTCTTGGTAACTTGGCACTTGGCACACAGTCGACAAGCAGGCGTCTGTGCAGTCTGAATGTCACAGAGTATTTGTTGGAGCTGTGATTTGTAGGTCGGCAGCTCTGCTGGGGAAGAGCGCTGCAAGCTGTGTGCTGTGGCTGTGGTTTGCATGTCCTGAATGCAAGTGGGAATTCAGAGAGCAGCCCTGCACTGGTGGGGAGAGGAAACAGTAGGATCCCGATTCCCTTCCCATGGGGGTGGGGATGTCCCAAAGCAGGGACAAGTACAGATGGAGTGCCTGCTGCCTTGGCTCTGCCCAGAGTCCTTCGCTCCCAGCTTGCCTTTGTCCTCTCTCCCCTCCCTTTCTCTCCAGCAGCCCTGCTGCACCAGGCCCTGCGGAGTCAGGGCCTTTGTGGGAGACAGAACACCACCTGCTTTCTAGACAGACACCTCCCTCTTGCAGGCACAGAATGTGAGGAGCCAATGGGGGCTCCCCCTTCCCATCCCTGCAGACAAGCAGACCCCAGGTTGCTTTCAGCTCCTGCAGACCCCCCCCCAGCTTCCTGTGGAGCAGAACACAGTAGCAGGGGTCTCTTCTAGTGCTGGCCACCTCTGTCAGGCCAAACCCATACCAGAGGTCAGCAGGACTCCCTGTGACAGGCAAGAAGGCAGTGTTTAATAAGAACCTACTGCCCCTAAGCAAAGCCTCCTCAGTCTTTACAGCAGATATGACTAGCTCTGTTTTACAGATGAAAACATTGCCCCCCACCCCAGGTTTTTTTGTTTGTTTGTTTGATTGATTTTTTTCCCCCTTTTGGTAATACTGAGGATTGAACTTAGGGCTTTCCATTTGCTAATCAGGCTCTCTACCACTTGAGGCTTTCCCCCAACCTTTTCTTTTTTGGCTTGTATTACTTTTGCCAAGTCCAGCTTCAGACCTTGATCCTCTCTGCCTTCTGTGTAGCTAGGATTACAGCTATGTGTCACCATGCCAGACTGTTCTTTTCAAGTACGGTCTCACTACCTTTTGATGTGGTCTCCGTTGAGGGATCCTCCTGCCTCTACCTCCCCAGTAGCTGGGATCATAGGCATATATACACCACCACACCTGCTTTATCTGGTTCCCCGGCTCTGTGTCTCTGGTTCCCCCTCCTCCCCACCTCCACCTCCAGGGGCTGCTGCTGCTGTATGGTGCCTATCTAGCTGGCCTGACTGACCACGTCAGCTCTCCTCCTGTGAACCAGTCTTTGACCATCATGGTTGGGGTCAACCTCCTGGTGGTCACAGCCGGGCTGCTTTTCGTGGTCACCAGATATTTGCACTCCTGGCCCAACCTGGTGTTTGGACTCACATCGGGAAGCATCTTCATTTGCACCACCATGGTGAACTGCTGCATCTTCATCCCCCAGGTGAGCCTGAAGGAGAACTCTCCAACCTGGTCCTTCAGACACTGCAGGGTCTGCTGGCCTGAGAAGCATGCATGCTCCTTTCGGCCAGTGCCCTTCCATGCTTCTACTGGAGAGGCTGGAGGAAGGCGGGGCCTCCTCTGCCCCTCCTCATTGGCCTCGGGTAGCACAGCTCCGCCTCCCTCCCCCACCCCACCCCCCCAGTCAGCCGGCCAGAGGCGGAGGCACCGTACTCTCTCACCCACCCTCCAGCTGACTTCTTATTTCTGGGAGAAAGGGAAGGGAGAGAAGGAAGGGAGGGAAGGTCTTTCTTTCCAATTAAGATCACAGACTCCCAGGGGAAAATGTGTTTGGAGCTCTGTGATTTCAAATGCTTTTCCTTTCTTTTCATTGGAGGAAATATAGAATGTTCTTTTACAACAGGGAGAAATCAAAGAATGTGTTTCATATAATGAGGATTAAGGTTGGGGGTGAGGGTGGGGCGCGAAGTAGTCTAATCAGAAGGAAGCTAGGATCAAAATTATCCAGACACCAAAGAGGAAGAAGTCAGGGGGAGACCAAGGAGGCCACAAGCTAGAAGGGAAGAAGACCTGGACTGCCCCTCTTTGCCTGCTCACCTCCATCCTCACAAAGAGCCTGGGTCACGCCCCAGCTTCCTTCCTACTCACTCCTAATGCTCCTCTCCCTCCTCCCAGAACTCTCCTCCCCCAGCAGCTGATTCTGCAGCTGCTCCCAGGTGAGCATGGCCCAGCGCTGGCTGCCCTATCCTTTGTGCTCGCCAATTCTCCATCAAGGATTCGGCAGAATCAAGACATAGGGGGAAGTTGGCAGCAACAGTGTTCGAACCTAAGGCTGAATGTTGTATCAGTGCCAAAAATCGGAGGAATATTTGCCGAATTTTATTGTAAAAGCTGGATCAAAGAAAGCCATGGAGAATGTCTGTGATGATGCAGATCTGGTTTCTGAAAAAAAACAAGGACTGTTCTTCCCTGGGAGATGGGAGGAAAGCAAACAGGGAGGAGCCTGTTCCTTAGGCCCCAAGGCTAGCATTGTTGACTGGCTAACATCTTTGCCAACCTTTTTTGTCCTTGCTTACCTCCCCTGGCTAGGCTGAAAGAGGGCGTTTGTGCTGTTGGCCTCCTTTGCAGTGAGAGGTAGCCTGTGTCAAGATTGGGAACAGGAGCTGGAAGGGTGGACCACAACTGCTTCTCTGCTCTGGCTCCCTCCTGTTAGGTTTTTAAAAAGAGGTGGCCGAGTAAGAACAGCACCACGCACGTGGTATTCAAGTAAGGGTTATGTTTATTCAGTAGACCTGCTGGGACCAGGCAAGGTTGGCACTCCACAGGGCTGGCAAAAGGGGGCGTCTGGCCCTGGGTTAGGCCTTATATAGGGTAGGGGCAGGGAAAGTTGTGTCCAGGTAAAGGGAAATGGGACCAGGTAAGAGGTGGGACCAGGTAGCAGGTGGGAAAAGGTCTGGCCACATCAGATTCAGATGTGACCTCTTCCAGGTGTCCCAGTTGCCTAGGTAACACAAGTACTGAGCGGGGTCTGCTCGCCATCCAGGAATGGACCTTACACCTCCTAGTTTTCTTGAGCCTTTATTTTCTCATCTCTCCTCTTTTATTTTCTCTTTCATACTCTTCCTCCTCTTAACCTGACCATGATGGGAATCTAAAGAAAAAATGTTTTTAAACCATTGCTGGTGACTCACACCTGTAATCCTTAGCTACTCAGGAGGCTGAGATCTGAGGACCCTGGTTCAAAGCCATGAGACTGTGCTCTCCAATTAACCAGTGAAAAGTCAGAAGTGGAGGTGTGGCTCAAGGGGTAGAGCACCAGTCTTGAGTGGAAAAAGTGAAGCAAAGGAACAAGTCCTGAGTTCAAGCCCCAATTCTGGCACGTGCATTACTTATAAGTATACACATACACGTACATCTATTGATCTTACTTACACTTTGAAGGTAAATTCTTTTTCAAAATTTATTTTCAAATGGTATGACTTTGGTTTTTCTTGCTGGCTCAGAGGTCTCTGGTAGAAGAGTAATTTTCCCTGCCACACTTGTACTGATTATGTCCAGGACAGTAAGACAGTGTGTGAAGGGAGCTACACGGAGGGCCAAGGGGTGATTAGCAGAGAAGGGATCTTCCTCCTGGGTTTGCCGAAGCACAAGTACCCACAAGAGCCTCTAGGGGGTGTCAGAGAACTGGGTGAGATGGGTGATGGAGGCGAGGGGCCCAAGTAGCTTGTACATTGAGGAAATGCCTCAGTGTTTGTGCTCAGCACTGAGGTCATCACCAGTAATCTGCCAGCTCCTGCTTTTGTGATGTGAATGCAACCTATGCAACAACCCCTCCTTGCTCCCTCTGAGAGGCTGGTGAGTCCTGAGATAGAACCTTACTCTTTCTTCCTGCTCTCAAATCATTGCCTGAACTACTCCATAAAGGTATTTAAGACCCTCTACCTTGCCTTACAGGCATCTGCCTGTGTCCTTGAGCCCTGATACCCTGAAGAGAGTATTAAAGGAAAGTTTCTTAGCTGGGAGCCAGTACCTTACCCCTGTAATCTTATCTACTCCATAGGCTGAGATCCAAAGATCATAATTCAAAGACAGTCTGGACCAGGAAATCTATAAGACTCTTCTCCAATTAACAACCAAAAAGCGGAAGTGGAAGTGCTGGCCCTTGGCTAAGGGAAAAAGCTAAGGGATAGTGCCAAGACCCTGAGTTCATGCCACAGTGCCAGCAGCACACACACACACACAGAAAGAAAAAGGAAGGAAGGAAGGAAGGAAAGGAAGGGAGGGGGAGGGAGGGATGAAGGAAAGGAAAGGAAAGGAAAGGAAAGGAAAGGAAAGGAAAGGAAAGGAAAGGAAAGGAAAGGAAAGGAGGTCTTCATTTATTCAGGCGTCCATTCAACCATTTTTTTACTGCTGGGAACATGCCATGAACCACATGCCACACCTCTAAGTCTAATGGGGAGCAGACATGAGAAACTTAAATGACCTGTTAAGTGCTTTGAAAAAGTGGCCTTGGCCAGGCCCACTAGGGCCTAGCTACTCAGGGGGCTGAGATCTGAAGATTGTGGCTTGAAACCAGCCCAGGCAGGAAAAACCCATGAGACTCCTATCTCAATTAACTAGAAAAAAAAGCTGGAAATGGAGCCGTGACTCAAATGGTAGAGTGCTATCCTTGAGCAAAAAAAGCTCAGGAGGGCTGGGAATGTAGCTTAGTGGTAGAGTGCTTGCCTAGCATGCATGAAGCCTTGGGTTCAATTCCTCAGTACCATATAAACAAAAAGCCAGAAGTGGCCCTGTGGCTAAAGTGGCAGAGTGCTAGCCTTGAACAAAAGAAACTCAGTGAGAGTACCCAGGCCCTGAGTTCAAGCCCCAGGATTGGCAAAAAAAATTTTTTTTAAAAAGTAATTAAATAAATCTTTGCTAAAACTTCAAAAAAAATTCTTTAAAAATCTCAAGAACAACTTCTGGCCCTTAGTTCAAGCCTCAGAACCAGCACACACACAGACACACACACACACACACACACACACACACACACACACACACACACACACAAGGTAGCCTCATCCTCTGTAGGTACTTAGCACGTTCCCAGAAAATGGGGTGTTGGATATAAGTCTTGAAGGACTAGGAAGAATTCACTGAGCAGATGGAGAAGGGACAGTGGGAGGCATCTCAGATGGGATAACTCGATGACCGGAGAAAGAGTAGTGGGGGGAGACAGCATATGTCATGTGTGTACGTTTGGAATAAACACAAGGTTTTGCTATTTTTGAAGCACAAATGGCAATAAGGGAGAGTGTCAGGAAGCAAGAAAGGCACAAATGGTGAACTCAGAAAGCCCTGGTGTAACTGTGAGAGACTCTTTGATTTTAATACCACCGTATTAGCTTCTTGTGGCTGCCTTCACAAATGATTACAATAGAAATGCATTATCTTCCCATTCTGGAACTCAGAAATTCCTCTAGGGGAGAAATCCTTGACTTTCCTCTGACTTTGGCAGCTCACCTATCCGCATGCTTTGGCTCAAGGTCCTTTCCTTCCCTCTCTGTGTCAGCTGTGTGGCCTCTTCCAGTGAGCCTCTCTTCCTTCAGCACTCCCCAGTTTCTATCATCTTATCTCTTCAGATGCTAATCCTCTGCCTCCCTCTAATAAGGACTCTTGTGAACCCATGGGACTCAGCTGGATAATCCAGAATAATCTCCCCATTTCCAACCCCAAATCCCTCATCACTTTGCCTTTTGTGGTATAAAGTCACATATTGAGACAGAGGAGCACCTCCCAGTGGGGCTCTTCCTCAGCCCACTATACCCTCAGAGCCCCGAAGCTGAGAACGCAAGAGAAAGACCTATGCTAGAGGAAATGCTGTGAGCCCAAACAACGCTATGGCTGTATTCCAGAAACTCAGGGGGTCTAAATATGAAGGATCATGAGCAGGTGGGGGTTGGAGGGCTTCACCTCGGCATCCTTGTCCAGCTTCAGGAGAGACCCAAAGCCCCGCAACGTGCCTCACAATGGTGTGCACAGCTCCTTGGGGCCTTGCAGAGAAAGCTGACTGGAAGTGTCAAGACAAGATAGGAGCCGGGTGCCAGTGGCTTCACACCTGCCTGTACTCCTAGCTACTCAGGTTGAGATCTGAGGATCCTGGTTCAAAGCCAGCCTGGGCAGGAAAGTCCTTGAGACTCTAATCTCCAAATAAACCACCAGAAAAACATTAGTGGTGCTATGGCTGAAGGGGTAGAGTGCTAGGCTTAAGCTGAAGAGCTGAGGGACAGCACCCAGGCCCAGAGGATCGACCAAAAAAAAAGAAAAAGAAAAATTTGCCTATAATCCTAGCTACTCGGGAGGCTGAGATCTGAGGATCATGGTTCAAAGGCAGCCCAGCTAGAAAAGTCCATGGAACCTCAAAAAGCTGGAAGTGGAGCTCTGGCTCAAGTAATAGAGCGCTAGCCTTGAGCAAAAGACCTTGGGGACAGTGTCCAGGCGTTCAGTTTGAGCCCCAGAACCAGCACATAAAAATAAGGAAGGAAGGAAAGAAGGAAGGAAGGAAAAAAGGAAGGAAAGAAAGAAGGGGGAGGGAGGGAGGGAAGAAAGGAAGGAAGGAGGGAGGGAGGGAAAGAAGGAAGAAAGGAAGGAAGGAAGGAAGGAAGGAAAACCTATACTGCTAGGGAGGAAGGATACTTAGAGGAAGTGGAGAAAGAACAATTTAGGAGTTGGCTTCTTCCAAGGGAGACCAGAGAAAGGCCCTGTGGTGTGGGTTGCAATAGCTGTGGATGAGGAAGAATGGACAGAATCCTTCTGTAGCACAGGGCCTCAATGAGGCTCTGAGAGGGAGGTTTAGATCTCTCTTAGCAACATGCCATAAGCTTGCAGTGCTCTAGCAACACAAGCCAAGTCAACGGAGCACCCAAGAGGTCCTGGGTCAGGTAGTGGTGCTGGAGCTGAGGATGGGGTTTCCAATCTTAACCTGAGCTCAGTGGGGTTTTGTGTTTTCTTTTTCTTCCTCGTCCCCCCCCCCCCGACATCATTAACTACAGAATGAGGTCTTACCTGAGAGTGCTACAACTTGAATTCTGGGCTTAGGAAGAGGTGGAGGAGTGAACAACAAAGGTGTAGGTTCCTTTGGAAGTTACCCAGAGATACTTTTGCATCATGTCTCACACGAACATATCCCCATCTCCAGAGTGCGTAACTTAGCTATGGGGAAAGAGAGGTTTCCACTACTGTGATCCCCAGTCACCTGCATTGCTGACACTCGCCACGTAGACACAGAGGCCAGCTGCTCAGAAAGCACACCTGCCCGGGCCTTCACAGGTGCTCCTCGAGGCCATGGCTTCTGCTGAAGAACTTCCTCCAGAATCTTCATAGCCAAGGCTATCTCCATCAGCTATGTGGGGCGTGCTGTGTGCTATGTGCCCTGGTTACTGCTGGTAACTCCTAGACAAGTCTTGCTCCTTTGACTTAATTAGCTAAGGAAAATCTGGTCACATGTTGGATCTAAGGTTCCACCGGTTTTATTGGCATCTGGTTTTCTATGTGTCTGAGATTTCATCCGTGATTTGGGTTAGAAGGCCACCAACAAGAAACCAGCAGGAAGCACATCATTACTCAAGAACTGAAGAATAATTAAGAGCAGTTACAAGCTGAATGTGATGGTACACACCTGTAATCCTACCTCCTGGGAGGTGGAGGCAGGTGGGCCTAAAGTTCAAAGCTATTGGAATATTTAGAGAGAGCCTATCTCAAAAACAAACAAAACGTAGGTACAGTGACTCATACCTGTAATCTTATGTACTTGAGAGGTAGAGATGGAGAGGATCATGTTTAGAGGCCAGTTTGGGGCAAAATGTTTGGGAGACCCCATCGCAACCAATAAAAAGCTGAACTTGACAGTGTACATCTGTCATCCCAATATCTTGTGAAGCATATATATAGGAGTATTATCGTCCAGGCAAACCCAGGGGGGAAGAAAAAAAGCAAAGAGGGCTGGGGACCTAGCTCAAGTGGTAGAATGACTGCTTAGCAAGTGCAAAATCCTGACTTTAAATCCTACTAACACAAAACCAGCAAATAAAACCTTGCTACAGTTGTAACTGTTTCATTTGAAATGTAACCTTGTGGTAGCTCCTAAGCTCTAACATTAGCATACAGTTCCAGAGTATATTTCTTTTTTTTTCCAGAGTATATTTCTACTCTGCTTTTCTTTGATCTGTTTGGCAATAGGTACATAAAGAGTCTGTGTCTGTTCTGTTTCATCATCTCCTCCCCTAGCATTCTGTGTGTGTGTGTGTGTGTGTGTGTGTGTGTGTGTGTTGTGACATGTGCCTTGAACTCAGGTTCTGGGCTTTGTCTCTGAGCTATTTTGTTCAAGGATAGCACTGTACCACTTGAGCCACAACTCCACTTCCAGCTTTTTGGTGCTTAATTGGAGATAAGAATCTCATACACTCCTGCCTGGGCTGGCTCTGAATCGAGATCCTCAGGTCTCAGCCTCCTGAGTGGTTAGAATTATAGGAATGAATGACCAGCACTTGGCTCTCCCTAGCACTTATTAAAACTACATAATCTCAACCTTCTCTCTTCTTTCTGTCACTACATCCGTGAGCCCTGCATGAGCTCAGGGCATTTTGAAGAGACATCTGGGACAGTATCATTCCTTGGTATTTATGAGAAAGAGCCAGGGAATGTGTTTCTGGGTGTGTAATTAAATAAATAACATGTGTTCTTTTTACTAACAGCTGAAGCAATGGAAGGCATTTGAAGGAGAAAACCAAACAATCAGACACATGGCTAAATATTTCAGCACTCCCAACAAAGCCTTCCATACCCAGCTTGGAGAGGAACAGGGCTGCCAGCCGAGGGACCAGAAGAGCTCCATGGAGAGACTCCTCACAGAAGTAAGCTACATCCTGGGAAGAACTCCAGTCATGTGTGCGTGGGTGGCCCCTCAGGCTCTCCTGGCCTCCACGTGCTCCCATTGCCCAACATTCTCTTCTCCCCCTCCTCCACGTTGCCCAGCAGCAAGCCAAGCCTCCTGCACATCTCCCCAGGAACCCTCATCCACCCACACATTCTTTGGACAGGTGTATATTGAGTCACTCCTGAGTGCTGGTCAGTGGGCTAAATGCTGATGCACCAAACAGGCTAGGAAAGCAAATGGATATTAATCACGGGAACATATCCTCATAAACTGTGATAAGATTTGCAAAGGAAAGGATCAAGGTGGCAAGTCAGAATCACGGATGGTGGACATTCCAGAACCTAGCTTTGAGCAGTCAGAGAAGGCACTGAAGACAGTTGAAGCTGAGATGTACAAATGGGCCAGGAAATGCATTCCAGGCAAAGGGAGCAGCATTAGAAAAGCCCCGAGTTGCAGGAGATGTTCATATCTGGGTGATGAAGTTTTTCTATACATTGAGTACAATTCTCGTGTTCGAGATCCTTCAGGGACTCATTTATGTCTTCCCCAGGTACTAAACTGTCCCAGTCATCCTGTCAGGAGAACGTCCAGGCATGTCTGCAGATGTGGAAGGGACAGAGCAAGAGCTCGGAGTGTCATCACAGCCATCTCAGTACAGGCCTGGGCAGCCCTAGCATTTCTTTCTTTTGTGCTGGAAGCAGATTTGGCCCTTCTCCCAGTCAAGCGCTGTGTGGGCTTGAGGCATGCACGTGGACAAGCTTGAGGACTGCATTTCTCAGGAAGAAGGCCCAGGGGGATTAGTCAGTATTTTGACATTAACTAGATCACATTCCATACATACATACATTTATATATACATGTTTTTTCTTTTTAAGTGCAAAACATACCTGAGTAGGTTGGGGGCGCCAGTAGCTCACATCTATAACCCTAGCTACTTAGGAGGCTGAAAGCTGAGAATTGCGGTTCAAAGCCAGACTGGGCAGGAAAGTCTGTGAGACTCTTATCTCCATTTAAACACCAAAAAAAGTCATAAGTGGAGCTGAGGCTAAAATAGTAGAATGTTAGCCTTGAGCAAAAATAGCCCAGGTACTCTGAGTTCAAGTCCCAGGATTCACGATTCACACACACACACACACACACACACACACACACACACACACACCTTAGTAGATGTTATTGGGGAAAGTGTACTGTTTAGCGATGGGACTATCCACAGGTATGGTCTGTCCTGTAAGGGATAGTGTAACAGGGCCCTAAGAAGACCCTGGATGAAGGGCAGGGTCTACCTAGCCACCCATAGACCCTGCCCTAGCCTCCCATATCACCTTGTAACTTAGTTCCAAGATCTTTTCTACCTACCAGATTTCCTTACTATACTAGTAAGCATTTAGGACATCATTTCAAAGACAGATTCTTGTCTTGGAGGATCCGTGAAGTATTCAAAGCAGCATTTTATTCCAGCTACACAGAAACTTGGCCAGCACTAGCCGGATGGTTTTCATTTACAAGCAGTAAGTGCTGGAACAGCCAAGCAGAATGGCCCTCTGGCCATTCGTGACGTGCTTTCTGTACCACTGCCACGCTACGCTGCTTCCCACGCAGCGGGTGAATCTACTCTCTCCTAAGGGGTGCCGAACTGTCTGCAGAGGGCAGACCCTCATTGGAGCAGGTTCCTAGGCTACACCAAGTTGCCTTTCTGGCACCCACTGCACTCAGAACAGGTCTGAGAAGGAGCAGCTAGTCCTGGGACCCGTGGCTGGCTGGAAAGTGAAGGCCCATTATCTGCAGCCCCAGAGCCAGCCCTCTCCAAAGAACCTCTCCTGTCCACATGTGTGCTGAGCCGTGGTGCAGCCTCCTGGTTTGCAGATCCCTATCTGCAGCCCTCGGCTTCTGGGGCCTTCCTCTTCCTTTCCCATGATCTCATTCTGGCCTGTCTCCCCCAGAAGATACTAAGGGCAGCAGCTGCCACTGACTTCCCAGTCCGCTGTGAAGGCAGCAGGCGGAACCTTCTCAGAAAAGCAAGAGGTGGGCTCCGTGTCTGTGTAGGATCCACACCCTGTGAAATGCTCCTGTGGACATTTTGCTTCTCCCACCTTGCCACAAGTAATCATTCATAAGCTCATTTAGAAGCAGTTCCCACAGGAGGTTGGGTTTGGGCCTCATGATGACTGGTTCTTGTACCAGGCCTCTAATTAGAATGTGACTTATGGCGAACACAGAGGCCCCTTCCTTCTGGAGAGGAAGGAAATCCACTGTTTACGTTGATGTTTCTAAATCCGTTGCTAGCCAGCTTCAGATGTTTGCTTTGCTAGGAGAAGAGTAGCCTTCTCCTCTCAAGGTTTATGCTATTTTCCTGCACTCAGAGGAGCTTGTGAGAAAGGCACTACAAAAACAAGAGGCTGGTCTCAGATGTTACCCACTGCTGTGTTGTCATGATATGGCTTCTTCCTAGTGAGGGAAGAGGTAAAGAAGTAAAGGTTGCCTAGGCCAGCATCATTCAGGGGAAGAGAGAGGAGAAAGGGAGAAAGAAGAGGGAGGAGAGAAGAAGAAAGTGGGAGAGAAAGAAGAGAGCAGGGGGAGGGAGGGAAGGGAGAGAAGGCGAAGGTCAGTGTCTCTCTGAACCATCAAAGGAACACTGGGATCCACAGGAAGGAAATCTGGAAATCTCCCAGGTATCATAAACCATCGGAATGTTCCCTAGGGACTTGTCCACTCTGCCCCCACTCACCCAGCAGTACCCAGGCCCCACCACCTTGCAGGGAGAGAGAGGGAGATTAGGCAGGAAGATCTTCCCTGAACATCCCCTACGTCCCAAATAGTAAAAACGTGGACTAAACCAGAGAGAAAATGGGAGTACAAGAAGCTAAAGCCCAAGCTCACTGCTGTACCTCAGAAAGATAGCCAGAGTATGGTTGTGCTCTGCCCATCTACGACCACCTCTTCTATTTCCTGCCCTACAAGATTGCAGTGAGGATGTACACACCTCCACCGCTGTCACCTGCCAGCCCTCCAGGCCACAGCTGGTTTATCCACTGATGTCCATGCAGTAGGGCAGGAAAGCTCAGTTGCAGAACTGCCCTGGTCTCATTCATCTTCTAGACTCCATTCTAGAGTAATTAAGTCAAGCCACCAGGGACGTAGCCTCAACAATTTTTTTTGTCTGCTTATTTGTTCTAACCTATAATGTTTCTTTTCTATACAATTATTATAACATATCAATTAAACAAATGAATAGATTTCACTGCATAAATCATGTCCGTCTATTCTACTTCACCCCCCCCCTCCATCACCTCTCTCTGGCGCCCTGCCTAGTCCCTAATAGGCCCTAGTCTATTTTTAAGTCATTTTTCATATGTCCATACATGAAAGAAAATATGAAATATTTGTCTTTGTGTGTCTGGCTTATTCCATTTAATATGATGTCCCCCAGTTCTATTTTCCTGCCAAGTGACGAGATTCTTCTTTATGGCTGACTGATAGTCCGTTGCATATTTTGAAGAGCCCCCATACTGATTTCCATAGTAATTGGATGAATTTGCATTCCTACCAACTGTATAAAGGTTTTCTCTCTCCATATCCCTGACAGCATTTTTTTTTTAGTTTTGCTTTTGTTTTATTTTCGAGGGTAGCCATTCTAGCAGGAGTGAGATCGAATCTTAATGTAGTTTTGATTTTTCATTTTTCTGATAGCTGAGGACGGTTCAACTTTTTTCATATATTTTTGTCATTTTAAGTTCTTCTTTTGAGAAAGATCTATGCAGATCATTTGCCAAGTTCTTAATTAGATTCCTTTTGTTGTGGTTGTTTTGAGTTCTCTATATATTCTGGCTACTAATCCCATTAGGTGAATAGCTGGCACATGTCTGCTGCTACCCTGTTGATTTCATCTCTTTGCTATGGTAATTGTTTCCTTTGCTGTGCAAGAAGCCTTTTTGTCTTGATGTAATCACACTTGCCAATTCTTGCTTTTGTTTCCTGTTAAGCTTCTACAAAAATTCTGATGTGCTCATTCTTTAGAAGATATTGACTGGGCTGGGAATGTAGGCTTAGTGGTACAGTGCTTGCCTAGCATGCATGAAGCCCTGGGTTCAATTCCTCTGTACCACATACACAGAAAAAGGCAGAAGTGGTGCTGTGGCTCAAGTGGTTAGGGTGCTAGCCTTGAGCAAAAAGCAGCTCAGGCCCCGAGTTCAAACCCCAGGACTGGCACACACACACAAAAAGAAGATATTGACAGTGGACATTGCCATGTGGTAACTGCAGCCTCTCATCCCCAGAGAGCCAGCCCAGGGAGGTGATGACACCAGCCCAGGGAGGTGATGACACCAGCCCCGAGTCTCACTGGCCCCGCCTGGCGCCAGGGTGATTTGTTTGGACCACGAATCACTACCTTTCTCCTCATTCTTCACATTTTCCAGGCTGCTTAGCAAGAGACAAACTGTTTATTTCTCCATTTGGTCATCCTTGGGAGATATGCTTCAGGTTCATCACTAGTTATCAACAAGTGTGGGAAAACCCAGAGGGAGATCATTTTGAACACTATCAGGCTGGCATCCTGCAGGTGATAGGACCCTGCTGTCCCCAGCAAGCAGCTGAGGGAGGCCTCCTCCCTCCTCACAGATGGTGTCACCCTCTGGGGATGGAAGTGAGTAAAGAGCAGGGCAACAATACAGCATGGTAACCTATATTGAGTGGGGACCGTAAGCCTACGATTGCATATCAATTCATTGCATCTGATGAAGGAATCCCCTCACAGCCTGATCCAGAATGTGGGAAGACCAGGGATTTAAACCAAAGTCTCCATCTTGTGAGGTAGTATAGAACCCTTACTGACACCTTTGGATGATGATTTTGCTTGTGTATTACAGAAAAATGCTGTGATTGAAAGCTTGCAGGAACAAGTAAACAACGCTAAAGAGAAGCTAGTGAGACTGATGGATGCTGAGTACACCTATGAAGCGCCAGAGCCGGCTGCCTCGGTCCCAGCTGCAGCCCCTGCCCGTGAGCTGGCAGCTCAGGGGCCCTCAGGATGCCCCTCTGCTTCTCAGAGTGATGCCCTCCCGGCTGCTGCAGACTCCCTGTGTAGCTCAGGCTCCTCCCCACAAGTGCAAAGCCCTGGAGCACCTGACCGGAATGCTAGCCCCTTGCCAGGCCAGGAGAAGACCTCTGACTTCAAAAACTTTACCGACCATTTACATTCAGGTTGTAGCCAGAAGCTACAGGTGGAGCAAAGCCAGGGTCCACGAAGACGAGACCAGGGACCCAAGGCCTCTCATCAGAGTTGCGTGCCGGATGGAGGGGCCTGTGATCCCCAGAGACAGACCACAGAGGAGCCCTCTGGGGTACTACCTAGGGTCAGTTCAGTGGTCAGAGAGAAGCTGCGGGAAGTTTTACAGGAGCTGAACCTGGACCCTGAGGGTCCCCTCTCCACATCCCCATCCTGCCCTCAGAAGCCCTGGAAGAGCAGTGCTGCCTGCAGCCCGCAGAAGCTGCTCCTGTCTAGGGAGCTGGGCTTCAGTCCATATGTGGTGAGGCGGAGGCGTGCGGCCCAGCGGGCTGGCTCCTATCTCCCTGGCTCCGTACCCTCCCACGGGAGGCATCGGGCCGGCAGGACTGCAGGTGGGGCACCCAAGGGGCTGAATGTCAAGAATGAGGAGAGCCCTCAGCAGACCCTCCAAACTGCAGATACCAAGATACCAAGGCCCTCTTCCAAGAAGCCTTCACCACTCCCAGATTCTCCAGGGAAGCCGAGTACCCTGGAGGGTGTCAAACAATGCCAGACTGAGTCTCCAGAGGGAATGGGACACCACGCAGCCTTTCTTCACCAGCCCTCTGTTTCTACCCAGGCACAAAGACCCGCTGTCCCACGCTTGTCCCATTTATCAAATCCACCTGGATGGCAGCAGCTTCAGCTCCCCGGGTCATCCATCTGGCCCTCCTTGTCTGCTCATTGCAACTACCTAGACACGGAGTCCAGCAGCTCTGACGAGTTCTTCTGCCGCTGCCACCGGCCTTACTGTGAAATCTGTTTCCAGAGCTCCTCTGACTCCAGTGACAGTGACACATCAGACACTGACCCTGAGCTTGCCAGGGGGCTGGCCTCCTGGGAAAAGCTGTGGGCCCACTCCAAGCCCATTGTGAACTTCAAGGATGACTTGAAACCCACACTGGTGTGAGAAGCAGCAGCACAGGTCTGGACCAAGTGGTCAGTTCAGGTCCAGCCAAACCAAGGCCTGAGAGGGAGATCAGTCCTGTGCCTATTCTACCCAGCCCTGTTCTTATTCTAGTGCAGCTGTCTGTGTTACTCCAGCATGTGTTGATGTACAAACAGGGGTATTGCCTGTCTGCTACTACCTCACAGCAGGCTCCTGACTCCTTGAATCAAAGGTGCTAAATGAGCACATTAGAGGGTTGTTGTGTTTTTCTTTTTTTTTTTTTACCTCCAGATCAGTGAGCTTTCTATAAAACGTCATATAAACCAGATGTCCCACTGGATGGACAGAAAGAAGGAGAGATGGGTGAGAGATTTCTGAGAATGTACCTCGTAGATTGTGATCTGTGGAATGAGCCTTCGGTGGACACCCCTGACATGCTTGGAAGGGCTGGTTTTCTTTCTGCTTGAGGGTTGTAAATACTGCCACTCTGGTTCTGGTCCTGGGCACACTCAGATCAAGGGACCTGCTATCCAACTATTCCTTCTTCTTGTCCATCCACCATCATAGTACCTCATTCGCCATCTTCCCGTAGACAGTCTGCCCCAACCCAGATCTCTCTCCTGGCCCAGGTACTACCACACCATCTCTCTCCCAGTCGTATGGTGCTATCTTGGGGGCAATCACCAGCAATTTCTTTTTCAGGAGAAGGCCCTGCTGGTCAATAGGTGCTTTTATTATCATTGAGGCTGCATGATCACCAAAGATGCCTAAATCTGGAAATGAAATGGGAAAACAGGAAGGAAGAGATTGATGACAAGAAGGCAAGAAACAGGTTGTGAATATTTCTCTTGAGACTACCTAGCTACATGGCAACATTAAATTATAGTAATTCCTTATGAAGTGACTTCTCCAATGGCACCACTGCTGAAGAGCAGCTGATGGAGAGTTTGAACCCTGTTGCTGGGTCTTCCAAGTGGGCGGATTCCTCTGGAGAGGTATCTCTTTGCTTCTTCTTGTGGGAGTGGCAGATGCCACTGGGCAGCCAGCCAGGAAAGCAAGGGTAGGTGAGGAAGCTGAGATGTGTTCACCCTGAAGAACAAAGCTGGGTTCCTGTCCCCACCCCCACCCCCCACCCCATCCCTGGGAAGCAAACCGCCTACACTTCCTTTCTTCCAGCGTCTGGGATACACCTGCATCTCCCAGAGGGAGCAGGGAGCTGAGAAAGAGTGAGTGCCAGGAACTGAGCCATCACCAAAGCCACAGGGGCAGCACATCTGGGTCCACTTTGCTTGTGGTTAAGCTGGTTGTGATTTACAAGCTGCCCTCTCTCCCACACCCTTGCTGCATCTGGGGGTGTGCATAGAGTTCACGAAGAAATTTGGACCTTGGAGGAGGCATTTGGCACTAAATGCCTCTTTAGATTTATCACAGACTCTCCGGGTATAGTGACCCCTCCTGACCTTCCAACTGCTAGACCCGGAGGTCTTCCTGAAGAAGCACAGCTTCTTTTGTTGTCTACTTTCAATGCAAACTTCCTACTTTATTCTGTGTGGGGGTGTGTAGTTTCTGTGTGTATAGTTTGTGCGCTATGGTATTGGTATCTTAATAAAAATGACTCTCAGTGGAAGTTCCATTTGAGATAGTAGTCTTGAACTGGGGAGGTAGGTCCCCAGGGAAGACTGAAGCATCAAAGAAGATGGAATCCAGAATCCATCACAGTTTCTACCGGATTTCCTGGGGCTCCACATATAGCTTCAGCCCAGCTTCCATTTGTAGAGGATTCTGTGGCCCTGTGGTCTTCCTATCGGAGACACATTCCCCCTAGTGGTCAGAGGAAACATTTGGGTCTCTGGCCTTCACACCAGTCCTGGCCTGGCTGGGCTTCGCCACTCCCCGTTCTCCTCCACCTACTGTGCCTCTACCAGTAACCTACTTATTTGTTTCTTGATGTGGAACCTGGTCATCTCTCTAGCCTTTTCTCTCATCTGCTTCTAGATCTTAGTCCCACTTGCCCAGCATCCCCACACCTCCACCTTCATCCATCTAGAATTTCCTCACGTAGTGAACCTTACAAATTGTCTGTGCTTCAAGAATAGGGTGGAAGTCAGGCATCAGTGCTGTCTCTGATCCCGGCTACTGAGGAGGCTGAGATCACAATTTAAAGCCATCCATGGCAGACAAATCCAAGAGACTGTTAATTCCCCCATTAACCAGCAAAAAGCTGAAATGGATCTGTGGCTCATGTGATAGAACCCCAGCCTTGAGTTGGAAGAATACAAGGCCCTGAGTTCAAACCCCAGGACTGAGGCTTGAACAACAGCAACAACAACAACAACAAAAAGATGGTGGAATGCACATGCTCTCTTCATTTTTCTTAAAAGTATCCCAAAATAAAACTGATAATCTCTGGTTAAATGCGGAAGGTTGTTTGAAAGTCTGTGTTTTGGATTCAGCTGTGCAGAGGCTTCGCTAACACATTTTTTGCCTAGAATGACTTTGTAAACTGGACTAGACATGGTTAAAAAGGTGGAGTCTCTCCCATATTCTTCTTATAATTTGATTTTAAGACTATCTGCAAGCCAGGGACTGGTGGCTCATGCTTGTAATCCTAGCCAGTCAGGAGACTGAGATCTGAGGATCGAGGTTCAAAGCCAGCTGGGGCAGGAAAGTCCATGAGACTCTCATATCCAGTAAACCCCCAAAAAAACACTGGAAGTGGCTCTGTGGCTCAGCGGTAGAGCACTCGCCTTGAGCTGAAGAGCGCAGGGACAGCACCCAAGCTCAGCGTTCAAGCCCCACGACCGACAAATTAAAAACAACTATCTGTAATCCCTCTGTACAGCATCTTTATAATAAAATAAAATAAAAACAGTAAAAAAAAAAAACTCTCTGCCAGGGGCTGAGAATGTGGCTTAGTGATAGAGTGCTTGCCTAATGTGCATGAAGCCCTGAGTTTGATTCCTCAGTACCACATAAGCAGAAAAAGCTGAAAGTGCTGTGGCTCAAGTGGTACCATGCTAACCTTGAACAAAAGCTCAGGGACAGTGCCAAGACCCCAAGTTCAAGCTCCAGGACTGACAAAACAAAACAACAAAAGCCCGTGTACCAAGCCCCATAGGTTTGTCTTCAAATTGTCACCTGGTGACCTATCACCTCTTCTCATCAGCTCCTTTCCTAAAGCATTTTCCCAAGATGGGCTAATCCAGTGATGACACTTTCAATGGCATCAAGTGTGCCATTGACTTTTGGCAAGTGCTTGGTTATGCTCTTGAAGAAAGTGCAGTAAATTGTGCAAAGGAATCCTGGAGAAGTAAACAACGCCTCTGCTGCTGTCATCAGGCCATCATCTGCCATCATCGGAAGGTGTGGCCTAGAGCCAGCCCCAATTCTGCCCCCAGAGTATATTCTCTGCTCACTGAAAATCTTGGGGCTGGAACTAGACAGCTTTATAACAAAGGTCTACCACTATTCCCGACCTGTCCCAAACCCTCTTACCTTGAAGAATCAACCTGGGAAAACGCATCAGATGTAAGAAGCACTTTTTTTGGCCAGTCCTGGAACTTGAACTCTGTGCATTGTCACTGTCCCTGAGCTTCTTTTTCTCCAGGCTAGCACTCTACAGCCGCAGCACCATGTCCAGCTATTTCTCTGTACGTGGTACTGAGGAATGGAACCGAGGGCTTCATGAATGCTAGGCAAGCACTCTACCACTAAGCCACATTCCCAGCCCCAGGAAGCATATCTTTAAAGAACCTCATCACTCCAAAAGTGATAAGGAGAAAAATTAATGTGTGTTGCCTAACGTCTCTTCTATGTATGAACTGGTCATGGTGGCACAAGCCTGTAATCCCAACTACTTGAAAGGCAGAGCCTGAAAGATCACAAGTTCAGGGACAGCCAGGGCAAAGTTAACAAGACCCTATCTCAATACATTAAAAAAAAAATAAGGGGTGGGGGTTCATTTGCAGTGGTAGAGTGCTTGTGGAGCATACATGAGAACCTAGGTCTAATTCCTAGTACTGCAAAATAAATACATCCTTTGTTTTTATTTATTGCATCACCCATAGATGTGTCTCCTCCACAAGGGAAAGTTCATGAAATTACTAAGCGTGACTTCTTTGTCTCTCCTCCACAGTAGCCATCAGTAAAGCTTTCCCCAAAGTCTACCAACAAGTGCATCATGAGTAGTTTTCTGAAGACACCAACAGGCCAAGCAAAGGAAGGCAAGGCAACAAAGAAGAAAGGCAAATACATTCCTTTCTGTGCGGCCAAGGCATGGCATGGAAAGGGAGGCAGAGCCATCTGGTGTCTGTGTTTTCCATGGCATTAGGAGCATGAAACACCACCACTACCAGCCCCAGAAGTAGCTGCATTCTGAAAATGACAGTGCTTCAAGTCTCTTGGGGAGAGGTGGGCCAGGGTAATGGAGTTCATGGAAACGAAGCAAGAGAGTTCTTTTGACAAAGTTCTCTTCTGCAGTCCTGTTAATGGGTAGCAAGCAGAATCAGCCTGAGGATTTTTTTTCATCCTCCTCTCTCCTTCCTAATTCCCTTTGTCAGAGTCTCTGACAGCAAGTTCTCCATTCCCTCCAGCTGGGTTTCCCACTTTTTCAATGTTCCCTCTCCAAACACTGCTAGACTCTGTTCAGGGTGCATTCAGGGTACTGCTAGACTCTGTTCAGGGTGCATTCAGCTGAGAGCTGAAGAGTACTCTCTACCTGGTCCTCAGCCTGGCCCTCCCTCACCTCTGGTGCCCACTCTCATCTCTTTCTCTCTGAAATAGTTCTTATCTGGCAGCCCCAAGTACACTGCCTTTGAAGAAGGGAATGCATCAGGATGTTAGGTTTGCTAAAGACAGGAAATACCAGTGTCACAAGGGAAAATAACCTGTTGTGAGCTTGACAGATCTGGGTCAGGGTTTCCCAAGATGTGTGGGCTCAGAGAAGGAGTGCTCCGGAGAAGCTCTAGAAAGAGCTGTGTGACTAAGAGAAAAACAGAAAGACAGAAGGATAGTGCTGGTTGGGACTCAGCAAACAAATGTTGATCGAAAGAAAGAAATCAAAGAAGGAAAGGTGGACCAGCCCCAATCTGGGAAGCTGAGTTCACTCGTCTCTTATCTGTGCATGTGAGGGAGGGAGTGTTGCTGATTCACCCCAGTTTCTACCCCCTGCAATATCAGAACTTTGCATCAAAAGAAGGCATTATAATAGGTGGGTTGTCTTCATTCATTTTGTTTTTCTGCCCCTATTTCAGAGTCTGGGCTTTAAGTCACTAACATGTCTCTATGGCTTTCGGCAAGCTGTATCGTTTCTTTATGTCTCAGCTGCACCACATAGAAAATGGAATAGTCAAAAAAACAACAACAACAACAACCCAAAACCCTATGCTATGAAATTGTTATGAAGATTAAATGAGTTAATATGTAAAATCTGAACTTGCTGGGTGCCAAGCACTGTACATATGTTGATTGAAGAAAACAAAGAAGTAGAAAGGTGTTTGGAAAAGAGGAGTCCTCTTGATGTTTTCTTGCTTTACACTTCATTGTTTCTTTTGGAATAGATCTGGCAAAGTGAGATGACCCTGGTTCAGTCCACTTCTTAAGCAACTGAATTTTCTCCTGATCTCTCCTCAGTCAAGTGTGCTTCCTGTGAGGAGCTCAGCCAGCTGCACATCTCAGGTGTCAGGGTATTAAGGTTTCAAGATGGAGCCAAAGCTGGGGGAGAGGGGGAGGAGGCATAATTGGAAAGTCCAGAAATCTGATTCTTTTTTTAGGGTAGAAACAAGATATACAAATATTTCATATTTCATTTGTAGAAATATTATGGTGTGTGTGTGCGCGCACACACACGTGTACCAATACTGAGGCTTAAGCTCAGGGCCTGAGTGCTGTCATTTAGCTTTTGTGCTCAAGACTTCACTCTACCACTTGAGCCACAATTCCACTTTTGACTTTTTCCTAGTTAATTGGAGATAATAGTTTTTCAGTTGTTTTTGTCCAGTCTGACTTTGAGCCATGATCCTTGGATCTCAGCCTCCTGCGTAGCTAGGATTTCAGGCATGAACCACCAGTGCCTAGCTATACATTTTTGTAGTAGAAAAAATATATAGGTCAACTACTATGTAGCATTCAGTATTTTCTCCTTTAACAGAGCCACCTGAAAAATAGTTATCTGTCTTCCTGACAAAGAAACTTCAACTGAGAAAGGTTAGGTAACTAGGAAAGACATATAACTGGTTGGAAGTGAAGGAGTTTTAGGCTCAAATTTCTGGGGTTCTACTTCTTAGGCCTAGCCACTCACCATCATAGGCCAAATAAAGACAATAACAGTGAAAACCACAATGGGGATGAATTCTGTAGCATGGGTAGCTTCAGGAAGAGAAGTAAGTAGCCCATTTTCAGCCATCTTCAGTGTACAGCTAGATATAAGCTTTAAGTTTAAGTAGACTTGGGCTGGAACTCAGGGTACTGTCACTTAACCTTCTCACTCAAGGCTGTTGCTTTACTACTTGAGCTACAGTTCCACTTTCAGCTTCTTGCTGTTAATTGGAGATCAGAGTTCCACAGACGGTCCTGCCCAGGCTGGCTTTGAACCACGATCCTCATATCTGAGCTTCCTAGCTAGGGTTATAGACATGAACCACTCAGTATACATAATTACTAAACATTCTTGGTCACAGGTGTGTGATCTCATGGGTCATTATGTTAGGTTGTTTTATTTTTTTTTTTAGGGGGGAAGAGGTTCCAGAAGAGAAGTTATTACTAACTTCATTGATCATTATTGCCTGGCAGGCAGTCTGTCTTAAAAGGTTCTGTTGTTCCTGTCCTTGGGAGCAATTCCTCCATCCCTTCTTGTAAACATGATATCAACAAATCTCAATCATATCCTTCCTGGATTCCAAGGTGACTGTCGGATCACAGAGAGAACAGCTCAGAGCAAAGACCAATACAAAATGAAAGCTAGGAAGATACCACGCTGGCCTCCTGCTTTTAGTTAATTAAAGGGCTCAAGTATGGAGTTAATGCTTTTCAGCAAAAACAGCAAGTATCTATTACAGAGGCAGAGTTGGAGTTGGAAATCTTGATTCCTAAGCCCTTTTTGAATTCTTCCATGGAGCTGGTTCTAGAGCAGGTGCTAGAGGTGTTCTATACAGAGAGGAATTTCCAGAGCAGGGCAGAGACCCAGGCTGAGGTTTTCTTAGGACACAGAGGTTTCCAGAGGAAAAGCAAGCTGGTCTGGTTTTATAAGTCTATTGCAAAATCGTCCATGCTGAGTCAGAGTCGGCTTTCTGGTGTCGGGCAAGTGGGAAGGAAGGAAGGCTGCTTTCTGAATCTACCTGGCTTCCCAGTCTTCATCAAGAAGTTCAGTACTGCTGGGCTGGGAAGGTGGCTCAGTGGTAGAGCGCTTGCCTTGCATGCATGAGGCCCTGGGTTCGATTCCTCAGCACCACATAAGCAGGAAAAAAAAGCCGTAAGTGGTGCTGTGGCTCAAGTGGTAGAGTGCTAGCCTTGAGCTGAAGAGCTGAGGGACAGCACCCAGGCCCAGAGTTCAGGCCCCACGACCGGATTCCCCTCCCCCCCCCAAAAAAAAGAAGTTCAGTGCTGAATCCATGCAATACCAAAACAAGCTACTTGGTATTTAAAAAGAGCACAAACAGTCCTCTAATCAGACATTTCTTTTTTTTCCCCTCAAACAATAAAACAAAAGGATGAGAGGCCCAGAAGATCCCTGTGACCACTAGAAACAATATAAACCTCAGACCTACTGGGCTCAGGAAGAGTCCCACCTTTACCATGAATGACAAACTTTGCCTTGCTTTCCCTTTTCTTGCAGGATAAAAATCTTACCAGTGTGGGACTTATGGCCTTTTTGTGGAAGTCCAGCCTCCATCACTTTTACCTTACCTAAACCTCTGCTCCTACCATGTTTCCTTATGGGTTATCTATAATCTTAGCTACTCAAGTGTCTGAGATCTGAAGGTCATTGTTTGGAACCAGCTGGGGCCAGACAAATGCTCAAGAGTCTTATCTCCAATTCAACCATAAAAAAGCTGGAAGTTGAGGTGTGGGTCAAGCGGTAGAGTACCAGCTGTGAATGAAAAAGTGGAGTGAGAATGTCGGACTCTGAGTTTAAGCCCCAGTACCAGCACAAAACAACAAAGCAAAACAACTCTTGTCCCTTCTACCAAATGGGTATGCTGCTCCTATTGCAAGTCCTCTTTCCAGGCTCAGGCTCTACATTCTGCTCTCATACCCTCTCCTCTTCCATGTGAACTACCCAGCTCTTCTACTGAGAAGTTCCAGTTGTCATCAGATTTATTAGGCAATAAATCAAATACTCTTGATATGTCCTCTGAAAGCAGCTCTATTGTTTGGTCCTGGGCTGTTATATAAATCCTTTATTGTTAACTTTTCGCAGGCTGGTGGCTTGCCTCTCCAAACAGATTATCACAGGCCAGGTGACAAGAGCCGTGTTTAATTTCTCTCTGCATTCCCACACGCACACAAAACCTGAGGCCTGGTAGATTTCAATCAAGATTTGTAGGTTCATTTTGAAGATGGGCCAACTCTTGATTTGCTCATACCTTTCTGTTTGTACCAAGAATATCCTGAGCAGATAAAAAGGAACTTGTGGGTTTTTCTTTTTTTTCCCCTCTGTTAGACTGTACCCAAAGTTTAGCATTTCAGAGAATTTCTACTATTTCATGGGAGAAGCAGGAAACAAATACTTTCTGAGGACCTCCTGTGTACCAGGCATAGTCGAAGCAGGGTTTACATGGACTGCTAGGAAAAAAATGAGCTAACAAGACCCAAGGCCCCTGTCTCAGTCTGTTTTGTACTGTTAGACTGGAAGCACAGATGTGGACATTTATAAGGAACAGAATTACATTTCCTCTGTAATTCCAACTACTTGGGAGGTAGAAACAAGAGGATTGTGATTCAAAGCCAGTCTGGAATGAAAAAGAGGAAGGAGGGAAGGAAGAAAGGAAGGAAGGGAGGAAGGAAGGAAGGAAGAAAGGAAGGAAGGAAGGAAGGGAGAGAGAAGGAAGAAAGAAAGGAAGGGAGAGAGAAGGAAGAAAGGAAGGAAGGGAGAAAGAAGGAAGAAAGGAAGGAAGGGAGAGAGAAAGAAAGAAAAAAGAGAAGCAAGAAAGGAAAGAAGGAAGGGAAAGAGAGAAAGAAAGAGAGAGGGAGGAAGGAAGGGATGAAGGGAAGAAAGAAGGAAGGAAGGAAGGAAGGGAGAAAAGGTATGTGGGTACACCCCTGTTATCCCAGCTAAAAGAGAGGCAGAGATAGGAAGTTTAGAGTCCAAAGTCAGCCCCAGGCAAAAACATAAGACATAATGGAAAATAATCAATGCAAAAAGGCCCTAGTACCTCCAAAAAGAAAAAAATAAATAAAAGAAATTGGGCACTATGACTCACACCTGTAATCCTATCTGCTCAGGAGACTAATCTGAGGACTGAGGTTCGAAGTCAGCCCCTGCAGATAAATTCAAGAGTCTCTTCACCAGCAAGGGGGAAACAAGCCAGAAATGGAGGTGTGGCGTGGAGTGCCAACCTTGAGTGAAAACGCCAAGTGCATATGCAAAGCCTACATTTCAGGCCCCTGTAACAGCACAAGAAAAAAGAAAATAAAAGAAGAGGAGAGAAAAGAAAAATAAAAGAAAGCCAAAGAAAAGAAAATCACTTTGTCAGTTCACAATGCCAGCAGGTCCAGCCGTGGGGTGAGGAGGAGGAGGAGGAGGCTGCTCCAGTGGAACACAGCCCTTATTCCAGCCCTCATCCTTGTCACTGCAGACACCCCTAGGTCTTGGTTAGACTGGCTTGGTTCTTGCAGGCAAGCATGTCCTAAAAGGATTTCTTTCCTCTGAAACACTGATTTGTTTTCTGGACCATCCTGGGTCAAGTGAGGATCTTGACTGAAAGATTTATTTTCACAGATTCCAAGGTGATGTTAATGTGAAGGCAGAGCTAAGAAACCCTGAGATGTCAGCAGAACCTTCTAGGTTCTGTCTGTTATCTCCATCCCCAGCTTTGCCAAACCTCAGCCTGATGTACTTCTGCTCCTTCTTAAATGTAGCCCCCAGGTGTTGGGGAAGGCAATGGATTATCAATGTTCTATTCTTCTATATTATCTCTTCTTCCTCTTCCCTCTTCTTCTCTTTCCTTCCTTCATCTCAAATACACATCCTCCATAAGCTCATCTTGCGAACTCTCAGCCCACTGTGTCTCCCCTTTCAGCAGCAGTCATGACCCAGCACCTTGCCAGCACATACTCCTCTGCTACCTCGTGATAAAATGAAAAAGACTATAAATTTGCTCCTAAGACTTGGCCCCCAGTGTGGCACTGTTGGGAGGTGGTGAAACCTTTAAGAGGTGGGGCCTAGTGGGAGGCCTTTAGGTCATTGGGGGTATGGCTTTAAAGGGAGATAGTGGGACCCTAGCTCCTTCTTTTTCTCTTTTGCTTCCTAGCATGAGTTGACTAGTTTTACTCTGCCATGTGCTCCTGGCCACTGTCATCTAGCACCTCTACCAGCTACCCAGGGACAGTGGGGGCTAATCATCATGGACTTAAAACTTTGAGTCAAGGGTGGGAAGGTGGCTCAGTGGTAGAGTGCTTGCCTTGCATGCATGAGGCCCTGGGTTTGATTCCTCGGCACCACATAAGCAGAAAAAGCTGGAAGTGGTGCTGAGGCTGAAATGGTTGAGCACTAGCCTTGAGCTGAAGAGCTGAGGGACAAAGCCCAGGCCCAGAGTTCAGGCCCCATGACTGACAAAAAAAAAAAAAATCTTCGAGTCAAAATAATCTTTATCTCTAAAGGTGACTTCTCTTGGGTATTTCTTCTAGTGACAGAAGGCTGTTTGACACAGTACCTCACAAGTAGATGCCTTGTCTCCCTCCTGAAATCATAGATATTTTGGAGTCAAGAGTCATTCCTGAACCTCTTTATGCTCTGCACACAGTAGACACACAGGAGCTGAAAACTGAGTGGAGGGAAAGAGGGAAGTAAACAAGGAAGGACAAGTTCCTACTCAACAACCACTTCCTACACAGCTGTTGTGATGCTAGTAGAGAATTGATTTAAAAAAATAAAAACCAACAAAAGTTAAGCCAGGCACCGGTTGCTCACACCTGTAATCCTAGCTACTCAGGAGGCTGAGATCTGAGGATCGCTGTTGGTATATAGCCCAGGTAAGAAAGTTCATGAGGGGGCTGGGAAGGTGGCTCAGTGGTAGAGCACTTGCCTTGCATGCATGAGGCCCTGGCACCACATAAGCAAAAAGAAAAAAGCCGGAAGTGGTGCTGTGGCTTAAGTGGTAGAGCACTAGCCTTGAGTTGAAGAGCTGAGGGACAGCGCCCAGGCCCAGAGTTCAGGCCCCACGACTGGACCCAAAAAACAAAACAAAACAAAGAAAGTTCATGAGACTCTTACTTTCAATTAATCACCAGAAAATCAGAAATGGCACTGTGGCTCAAAGTGGTAAAACACAAGCCCCTTGACCAATCAAAAAAAAAAAAAAAGGATAAAATAATTTCTCAAAGTGAAAAGTGTGGCTTTTAAAAAAACAGGGTAAGAAGATGAGGAGTGGATGGACAAATAATTGAATGAATTTATTCAATTTCTAGTAAACAAAAGCTGCCTAAATATTTGACTTATGAGGATTTTACCACGGATTGTACAAGATCAAGAAGGAGTCACTAAATGTCTGTGTTAGTTTGCAAGGATTGCTATAACAAAAACATTAGAAATTGAGGGGATTAAACAACCAAAATGTGTTGTCTCACAATTTAAGAGGACTAGAAGTCTGATTAGAAACTCAGCAAGGCTGGATCCTTCTGAGAACTGTGAGGAAAAGTCCTGTTCTAGCTTTTTCCTGTTGCCTGGCCATGACAGTCTTTTCCCTGTGTCTTTTCACATTGTCTTCCCTCTGTAAGTGTCTCTGTGTTTAAATTCCCCTCTTGTGTTAGGTGGCCATATTCAATTATGACCGCCCTGATGATCTCTCTTAATTATGTCTGTTTAGACCCTCTGTCTCAATAAAGTCACATTCTCACGTACTGGGAAAACTTCAACCTGCAAATTTTGGAGGGACACACTATTGAATCCCTAATAATGTCCAAGCTAAGTTTTCATTGTTCTACCACAATCCACCTATCATTCAGAGTTGATCACTTACAGATTCCTTTACTCCTTCATAACTGCTTGAGGACAGGCCCTCTGAGATGGGTTCAACCCTATGTATTAGATCAGCACCATGCTTGGCCCATGGTAGGTACTTCATAAATGTTAAACTGAATTCACTTTCATCCAAGAAATTACAGGCAATAGGTGAACCTACTTAAATGAGGAAACTAAGGAAGCTTGGCAGCCTGAAGCAATTCCTGGAACTCTCTGAGTCAAAGGAAATTATGTTTCCATGACACAGTCTGACTCTGGATTTCTTAATTAGGGGTATTTGCATGATGAGAGGAGACTTGTTTCTGAATAGTCATTGCTGTCCTCTCAGATCAATGGCCACTGCTCTGACACACAAATTATCTCTACAGCAGCATGAGTCATAGAGAGGTGTGGCTCTCGGGAGGGGAGTGAACCCGCAGAGAGGAGGGACTGCACCTCCAGCTGGAGACCCTTCAGCTAAATGGTGATGCCCAAGAGAGCAGAGGGCCTCTGTTGTCAAATGCAACAGAAATAGCAAACGAGTTTTCAACAGATGGTTTCTCTCTGTACTTTCAAGATGTATTGCATCTGCCCTTCTAGCTGCTCAATAAAGATAACAAAGTGGCAGGGTATCAGTGGCTCATGCCTGTAATCCTAGCTACTCAGAAGACTGAGATCTAAGTATCATGGTTTGAAGCCAGCGCAGGCAGTAAAATCTTTGAGAGTCTTACCTCTAATTATCCACCAAAACGCTGGAAGTGGCGCTGTGGCTCAGGTAGTACAGCACCAGCTCTGAGCTTAAGAAAACTGAGGGACAGAACCCTGAGATCAAGCCTCAAAAAAAAATTTAAGGTACTTAAAGTCCTACATCAATTGGATCCCCTTCCAGAATTCCTGGACCAACAGCAAGGAGCTCAGTAACCCAGCAACTCAGTGAGAACGTGAGAGGTGTGGGCTGTTTAGCATCTCTGGTCTGATGCTCATTCATGTGTGGAGGTTTCTACCATGTGCTGGGATAGTCCATACGAGTCCATAGATATGGTAGGTCAATCTAGGCAGCACAGGCTCTGCACATTCCATTCAGAGACACTAAACACATGCTTTCCACATGTCTGCCATCAAAACATCCCAGCTCACATCTAAAGAAAAGCTTTGTGAGAGTGGGCAGCATTGTCCTGATCTGCTCAGTCTCCATCATCACAATGAGGGATTATGGTTAGGCAGGCAAAGGTGTGATTTTTCTTCTTCTATCAACTCAAGCCTGCATTGGGCCTGCAACAGATTGCAAACTGTGTTGGGCCTCCAGCTCGAACACAGAGGGAAAGCCTCCAAATGACTTTTGGAATGTGATCTACAAATCCATCAGCCTGCCAGTGATAAAGAAGAGGAACTTTTCCTCACACTGCTCTGAAGAAGTGGCTGGAAAGATATCTAACAGTCCAAAACTTGTAGTAATATCTCTGAGAGAAAGACACAGGAATAAATCCTTAAACTTCAGATTCTGAAGAGGAACTAGAGAGCACTTGCTGTAAGTTGACATGACCCTCACTCCTATGCCTTAGATCAGTGTTTATCAAGTAAAGAAGATAAGAAATGAATCTGAATTTCTTTTATTTTTGGGGGGGGGTCTGGTCATGGGGCTTGAACTCTGGGCCTGGGCACTGTCCCTCAGCTCTTCAATTCAAGTCTGGTGCTCTACCACTTGAGCCACAGCACCACTTCTGGCTTTTTTTCTTTTTGCTTATATGATGCTGAGGAATTGAACCCAGGGCCTCAGGCATGCAAGGCAAGTGCTCTACCACTGAGCCACCTTCCCAGCCTCTTGAAAGGAATTTCTTTTAGTCATTATTTGGAAATTTAGCTTTTGATTGTAATGATCATTTTAAGATAGTTCTTGGCTTGTTCTGAATCATCTGGAAAATGGCCTTAGATTCCTGCCATGAAATTTCAGGATTTAAGATTGGGCTCAAGAACATTCCCATGACAAGCTCAAATACTGTGTAAGTGAGAATTTTGAAATGGTCTGAATGTAAACAAATGGTGGGGAAATGTTACCATCGCTTAATAGATAGTCAGCGTGGAAGGTTGTATTTTTCAAAAGTGAGCTCAACAGTATTCCTGGTCCTACATATTCTCTGAAATTTTGTTCTTACCCAGTGCAGAAGCAATGTCTGTATTTCCTTCCTGCCAGCCTGGGTAGACTTGTAAGAGAGTGTCAACACATTAGGACCACTTCCCACCCCCAAACCATTGGAAGCTCTGCATTAGATGATCAGCCTTGTCTTCAGTCCACCCAGTTAAGGTCTAGTAGAGCAAAGATGAACTGCCCCCACCAAGCCTTCCAAGCCTTAAGTCTGTGATCCAAATACTGTTTTAAATGTGTACCAGTACTGGGGCTTGAACTTAGAGCCTGGGTGCTGTCCCTGAGCTTTTATGCTCAAGGCTGGTACTCTACCACTTGAGCCACAGCTTCACTTCCAGGTTTTCCTGGTTAACACTTCCTGTCTGAGCTGGCTTTGAACCACTTTCCTCAGATCTCAGCCTCCAGAATAGCTAAGATTACATGCATTAAGCCATTAGTACCCAGTTTGTTGTATAGAAATAAATATTAGCAATAATTTTGATTATTCTAAATTCAAGAAAACTTGCCTGGTAATTTTGTGTTCAGATCTGTCTGCTTGGAGTTTATTTTTTGTGTGTACCAACTTGAATCAATTGATTAGCAGCAAGTTTAATAGGTAATCACAATAAAGGACTTTTTTTTGTTCTCAATCCTAACAAGAATTAGATTAGATTTTTTAATTCAGATTTTAATAATACCACAATGCTAGTTTTATCTCCAAGAGGAGATTATTTTATATTCTTATTATTATTCAGTAACACCTCATTAAAGTTGGCCTCCAAGAAATGATTCCCAAAGTTTATGATTAAGTGAGAGCCTGATACTTTTGTACTATCAAACCCAGCTTTCAAGTTAGTAATAGCATTTTTTGGGGGGAGGGGGGGTGGTCCGGTCATGGGGCATGAACTCTGGGCCTGGGCACTGTCCCTCAGCTTTTCAGCTCAAGGCTAGCACTCTACCACTTGAGCCACAGTGCCACTTCCAACTTTTTTTCTTTTTTGCTTATGTGGTGCTGAGGAATTGAACCCCAGGCCTCATGCATGCAAGGCAAGCGCTCTACCACTGAGCCACCTTTCCAGCCCCCAGTAGTAGCATTTTCTATAATACATATATGCAGTCATTTTCTGTATTAAAATAATAAGTCTAAACTGTAACCAGAATTAGAACCAAATATAGAACCCGAACTAGAACCACTTCTATTATTAAATAGCCTTGAGATTATATTTTAGCAATTCTTCATCTCCCACAGTAAGTTATACAAAATATTGGCTTGGCTATAGGCTCACACCTGTAATCCCAGCTCTTCAGAAGACAGATCAGGCAAATTACAATCTAAAGTCAGCCCAAACAAAAAAGTTGCAAGCCCTCATCTCAACCAATTAAAAAGTGGGCATGATGATGTGCTCTTGTTAGGAAAAGTAAATAGAATCATGGTCCAGGCCAGCCAGGGCATAAACACAAGACTTTATCATCAAAATAATGCAAAAGGTCCAATTGGTAAGTGCCTTGCCAGCAAGATCAAGGCCCTGAGTTTAAACCCAAATACCACTGAAAAGAAAAAAGTACATAAGACTCTCTGGATTTTTTGGTTTGCTGTGATCATCTGTTTTTCTAATTGTATAAGTTATAAATAGTTGCTATAAGCTTAGACTTTTATATGTGTATATGTATAACATCAAACCTCAATAGAGCAAGTGAGTAATACATAATATATTTTCTTGCCTTTAAAAGATTCTGTTGCTAGGCCCTGATCGTTCACACCTGTAATCTTAGCTACTCAGGAGGCTGAGATCTGAGGATTGAGGTTTGAAGACAGCCTGGGT
Organism: Dipodomys ordii; assembly: GCF_000151885.1. Taxonomy (NCBI): domain Eukaryota; kingdom Metazoa; phylum Chordata; class Mammalia; order Rodentia; family Heteromyidae; genus Dipodomys; species Dipodomys ordii. The sequence continues at coordinate 12,920,465 of NW_012267261.1, forward strand.
AGGAAAGTCCATGAGATTCTTCTTTCCAATTAACCACCAGAAAACCAGAAGTGGTACTGTGGCTCAAAGTGGTAGAGTACTAGCTTTTTTTGGGGGGGGTCCAGTCGTGGGGCCTGAACTCTGGGCCTGGATGCTATCCCTCAGCTCTTCAGCTCAAGGCTAGCGCTCTACAACTTGAGCCACAGCGCCACTTCAGGCTTTTTTCATTTTTGCTTATGTGGTGCTGAGGAATCGAACCCAGGGCCTCAGGCATGCAAGGCAAGCGCTCTACCACTGAGCCACCTTCCCAGCCCCTAGAATGCTAGCTTTGAGCAAAAGAGCTTAGAGATAGCATCCAGGCCCTGAGTTCAAGCCCCACAGCTGATGATGATGATGATGATGTGTGTGTGTGTGTGTGTGTGTGTGTGTGATGTTTATATAAGAAAGAACAAGTACTGCATGACCCCACTTATATAAGATACCTAGAATTCATAGAGACAGAAAGTAGAACAGTGTGGTCCAAAGGTATCCATGGGGATAGAGAGCTTGTATTGGCTGGAATTTCAGTGTGGGATCATGGGACTTTCTGGAGATGGATAGTGGAAATGGTTAATCTACTCATTGCCACTGACCTCTACACTTAAGAAATGATTAAGCTAAGTGCTGGTGGTTCATATCTGTAATCCTAGATTCTCAGGAGGCTGAGATCTGACGATCACAGTTCAAAGCCAGCCCAGGCAGGAAAGTCTGTGACACTCTTACCTCCAATTAACCACCAGAAAATCAGAAGTGGTGCTGTGGCTCAAAGTGGTAGAGCACCAGTCTTGAGCTGAAGAACTCAGGGACAGTGCTCAGGCCCAGAGTTCAAGCCCCATGACTGACCAAAAAAAATTAAAATATGAAATTTTATGACATCTATAAAAAGAGGATTGTACAGCACTAAGATAGGAGCAATCCTAGCATAGGTGAAAAGCAGCTGTCCTCAGGCCTTCTAGAACTGACTGTCCTCCTCAGACCGAGCTGCTTGGCCTAGACCTTTGAGGGTGCCATACTCAGGTGGTAAAAAGAGGGAACCAATAGACCAATGGTTAAGGAAATGTATCTTTTCCTGAGATGCAGAGCTCAGTAGCTCAGCCACCCACCCCTCCAGGTAAGAGGCCACTTCTAGCCCTTGTGCTAGGGAGAGGTCGCTTTACCAGGAGGCACAAACATCTCCATGGCAACTCAGAAGCTTCATCCTTAACATCACTTCATTGTGGTTTTGTCCACTCCCTAAATGAAAAGCCCTCCTTCTAGCAGAGGGGCACCTCCTAAGCAACACTGGAGACTGACGTACCCTGGTAAGAACAGAGAGGCATGGCAGAGGAAGTGATATGTCCAGAAAGGGAGGCCTCAACGCAGGCACTAAAAAGAAATGGCAGCACACTTGCTGGCACACTCTGCACCTGCCTCCCTCCCTCCCTCCCTCCCCTCCCTTCCCTCTCTTCTTTCTTTTCTTTTCTTTTCCTTTCTTTCTTTCTTTCTTTCTTTCTTTCTTTCTTTCTTTCTGTCTTTCTTTCTTCTTTTCTTTGCCTGAATGCTGTCTCTGAGCTCTTTTTGCTCAAGACTAGCACTGGGCTGGCTTTAAACCTTGATCTTCAAATCTCAGCTTTCTGAGTAGCTAAGATTATAGGTGCACGCCACTGGCATCTGGTTCTCTGTGCTTTGTTTGAGTTCATATGTACTATGTTCCTCCTTGTTGGTTGAGATGAAGTTTCATTGTTTGCTCAGATTGACATTGAACTACAATTCTCTTGATCTCTATTTCCTGAGTAGCTGGGGATTACAGACAGGAGCCACTGAGCCTGGGTCTAAATTCTTTACAGTCTTCATCTCCTTCACATCTCCCTAATTGTTTTACTAGCTCACTGGCCAAATTTGTCTCACAGCTCACAAGAAGTCAGGATGAGGCCCTGGGTCTGTTCAATTGTTAAGGCCCTGCCCCTGCCCCTTATCTCTCTCTGGTATGAGTTCTGGCCCCCTAATATTTCTCTTCATGTGTTCGATAATAATAGCTCCGCCTAGAGACCCATCAGCCACCTCATCCAAATATACCTCCACCACAGTCTTCAAGGAGCCCCTGGACCCTCTAGGTGAGGTAATCATTTAGTAATTGTTAATAATGGACTTGGAGAACTGGAGTTCAATGGAAAAATAAGGAAACAGACTGACCAGCTACCTCCAGCTGGTCAATGGGCATCAAAGGAGCTACAGCCATCTTCCACCATGTGGGAGTTCTTGCTCCAGAATGTTCCATGTAACATGCTGGTGTATCTAGGAACAAAACTTTTTATAACAGTACCAGCCATGCCAAACCCTTTTCCTAATAAAACAGCCCTGCAGCCCTTGCTAGTCACATTATTTGAAAATAATTCTAAAAATAATATCACACACAAGCAACTTCTGTTTGCCCCTTCCCAGGAGAAGATAAACAAGTAAAATCAAAGGCAACTACTGGGTCAGCCACCTCTTCCTGTATTTGTTTCTTTTCTGACCCCTCCCCAACCTTGTTCCTGTGTCTCCTCTACCAAGTTAGACACAGAGGCACTAGTCACTGAATTTTCTGGTCATTCTTTACATTTTAGTATGAATTAGTTTCTTGTGTAAAATTGTCCACCCAACATTTTCAGAGTTATATCAGTGTTCTCCAGTAAGCAAACCATGAGACTAGGAGCTACAAGGGGTCAGGGGAGGTTGTATTAAGTGATTTATATAAGCCATGACAATGTTACACTTGAAGAGACTATTTATGCTAAGAATAGAGCTCACATTGTAGGTTTGGGTCTCTGGATGGCAGTTATGCTACTTTCCACTCTTGCAGGCAACCCCAAACAAGAGGCCTGTCCCCAGAGTCCTCTGATCAAATGTGTGTGTGTGTGTGTGTGTGTGTGCACGTGCATGTGCACACGTGCGTGCATGAGCATGCATGCACATGTGCACTACTACTGGGCCTTGAACTCAGGGCATCATACTCTAATATAGCATTTTCACTCAAGGCTGCACTCTTACATGTGAACCACACCTCTACTTCTGGCTTTTTTCTGGTTAATTAGAAATGAGTCTCTTAGGTTTGTCTGTCTGGGCTGGCTTCAAACAGAGATCCTCAGATCTCAGCCTCCTGAGTAGCTAGGCTTATGGGCATGAGCCATCAGTAGCTGACTGAGCTGACTTCAACTTTGGCCTCTTTCTAGTCTCATAAAACCCCTTTTGGTTGCATAAATCAGCTCTCTAATATTTACCTTTAACTTTATTAAACTTTAACTTCTCAGAGAATCCAAGCTGCCCACAACTAATCCTTGCCAGTTGGGAGAAACTTCACACCTCTCTTCTGCCCTACCCTACTGCCTTAAGTCTCATAGGATGGGTAGGTGAGGGATAGAGTTCTAGGAGTGAGAAGGGGAGGCACATGGAGAGGAGGGGAAATCCCTGCAAGTGTCTGGATCTCTCTTGAACACTAATCAGATCATTTTCCCTGCTTTGTCACAAAGAAAGGTCATTTCCCTAGGAGGCCATGGCAAAGGCCAACTCCATTCACCTTAGAGTTACTTGCCTTTCCAACTATAAGGAAATTGTGGCCACACAAAGGACTGTGAACTCTGGTGTAGTTTCCATCTTCTCTTCTTCCTTCAGAATCTCACCATTGCACACAGAGTCTTAGGAGTATTAGCATCATCTGGGAACTTTTTGACATGTACATTCTAATGGCCAGGTATGGAGGCACCTGCCTGCGTGAGGGAGAGAAAATTGAGATGATCAACAAGCAAAAAGTTAGTGAGAACCCAAAAAAACATCTGGGTATGATTGTCAATGGTTATAATCCCAGCTACTCAGGACACAAAGGTAGGAAACCTGTGGTCTGAGGCTTGTAGGCAAAAAATGGAGGATCTTATTTAAAAGGAAACAAAAGAAAAAAAATGCTGCAATTGTGACTTGAGTTCTATAGTGTTTGCTTAACAAGCTCAAGGCCCTGTGTTCAAACCTAGTACAGCAACAAAAATATGGAAGGAAGGAAGGAAGGAAGGAAGGAAGGAAGGAAGGAAGGAAGGAAGGAAGGAAGGGAGGGAGGGAGGGAGGGAGGG
>NW_012267261.1:12926231-12934781 GCF_000151885.1 Dipodomys ordii
TCTTCTTCTTCTTCTTCTTCTTCTTCTTCTTCTTCTTCTTCTTCTTCTTCTTCTTCTTCTTCTTCTTCTTCTTCTTCCTCTTCTTCTTCCTCTTCTTCCTCTCTTCTTCTTCTTCTTCTTCTTTGGTTTTGGGATTCTTTTCTCCACTTAGGGTGCAGTTTTCTTACTGATTGCATCAGACAAAACCAAAACTGAGCAAGCCACTTGGGGTGGGGGTAAGGAGGATCCTGTGATCAGTGGGACATGGGGACTGGAGAATGGACTCACTTGAATGATATACATAAAGTTTAAAGAGATCGCTGGGTTTAAAGCAAGGTGAACCCAGAAATCCTCATAGAGAAGATGGCCTAGCATGAACCTCATTCACACAGTACTTCTGTCTAAGGTCAGAGGAATTCTGAGTCAGAGTAAAGTAAGTTCTTGGGGATAATAAGAAAGGAAGGAAGCCACCAGGGAAAGGAGCTTGGGCCCGCTTGTGAAATTGTCAATTGCTGGAGTCTACACCAAAGCTCATCCCTAGTAGGTGAAAATCCACAGGGCCAGACAGCAGGTGGCAGCCTGGGAGTTAGGCAGCCAGTGTGTTCACAATCAGCTGAATGTGAAGATTCTCCTAAGGCTAAAAGGGCATTGTGTAGGATCCAGGATCCCCCAATTGGCACCTGAAAATAAAACCAGAACCGGGGACAAAGAATGAGCTCTTGTGCAAGAAACAGAATAGAATAAGTAGAACAAATAAGACCTACTTTTATAAACTTTAATAAAGGTATGAAGGAAAAGTGGAAGAAACTTAGGCCCAAAGATATAAAAGTGATCTGGGGCTAGAACTGAAGACCTATTCTGTCTATAAGTTAATCTTCCCTGGAGAACCAGAACCTGCTTTCTTCTTTATCTTGGTATGTAGGAAATGATTCCTCATCTCCATTTGTTCTTATTACTTCCTATTGGTACCTTCTTTCTTCTATCTCAATATATGTTAGCACTTTCTAGCAGAATGTGAAAGGGGCTAGTAGTTGTTCATATAGAAGCCATCAAAGGCCCTCCAATTGTCCAATCAGAAATTGTTCCCAAGCCAATGTGAATAAGATGTGCCTTCATAAATAAATAAATATATATTCTTATATATATGTGTGTATGTGTATGTATTATATGAATATATGTATACCTTATAAATGTATATATGGTAAAATTTAATAGCATTTTATATTTATATTCTCTTTTTTTTGACAGTCCTGGAGCTTGAACTCAGGATCTGGGCACTGTCCCTGAGCTTCTTTTGCTCAAACTAGCCCTCTACCACTTGAGCCACGGCACCACTTGCAGCTTTTTCTGATTATGTGGTACTGAGGAATCGAACCCAGGGCTTCATGCGTGCTAGGGAAGCACTCTGCCACTAAACCACATCCTCAGCCCTTATATTTATATTATTTGGGTTATCTTCTGTTGTTTATTTTTATGCAACTTCTGGAGCTTGAACTCAGGCCCTGGAGCTCTTACTTAGTATTTTTTTTTTTTTACTCCGAGCTGATGCTCTATCATTTTAGCCACATTTCCACGTACTTTGCTTTTTTCTGGTTAATTGGAAGCAGAATCTTGTAGACTTTTCTGCCTATGTTGGCTTCAAATCACAATCCTCAGATCTCGGCCTCCTGAGAACCTAAGGATTAGTATAGGCAGAAGCCACCAGTACCTGGCTTTATTTATAATCTTCGTTAACTTTGCTGTAGCAATTCAACAACTATATATTATTAAACCATGGCTATAAATATTAGCTACAACTCCCTCACCCAAAACAACTATTTTTAACTCTCGTTAGAGAGTCAAAAGCGTCTGATGTGCCTTTAGCTGACAAATAAACGTATGTGAATACTACCTGTGTTGTCCCAGGTCGCAGCTGTCCCAAGTAAAATAAGGTCACAGCTATAGCAAAAAGGCCCTTCTCTAACTGCTGTCACTTTCAATTCTGGGAAATGTGGCCACTCTTACATCTTTCTCAACTATTTCTGGAGTAACTAGGTAGGGATGGGAATGAGGTGGCCCTGTGTTTTCTCTAACAAGGTTTTTACAGTTACAAAGTGGTGTCTATTATCCCTCTACTTCTCATGTCCTGACAGCTTTGGTGCGCAACTGCTGCGCAGCTCCACACCCAAACTGTAACACTTTTGCCAACATGGCTATCCCACTGTCACTTCTAAAGCTACTAGGCCCTTTAAAGATATAGAGTGGCCTCAAGGGCCCTCCCCACCTGTCTCCCCCCAGGACATTCAGTGGCTTGGGAAATACTCCAACATGAGCCATCCTTAGTTAAAAGACACGCTGAATAAATGACAAGGTGCTGTACTTAGAAATACAGTGAGTATCAGGCACCAGTGGCTCATGCCTGTAATCCTAGCTACTCCGAAGGCTGAGATCTGAGAATCAAAGTTCAAAGCCAGCCCAGGCAGGAAACTCTGTGAGTCTCTTATCTCCAATTAACCACAAGAAAACCAGAAGTGGTGCTATGGCTTAAAGTGGTAGAGCACTAGCCTTGAGCTGAAGAGCTCAGGGATAGCTCCCAAGCCCAAAGTTCAAGCCCCATAACAGACAAAAAGAGGGGGGGGGGCTGGGAAGGTGGCTCAGTGGTAGAGGGCTTGCCTTGCATGCATGAGGCCCTGGGTTCGATTCCTCAATACCACATAAGCAAAAGAGAGAGAAAGAGACAAAGACAGAGAGGAAAAGAAATGAAAAGAAAAGGAAAGAAAAGAAAAGAAACAGTGAGCTTAAATGGGAAGTGTGACTCAAGTGGTAGAGCCCCAGTTGTGAGCAAGAAAGCTAAGTAAGCATGCATAGCTCTGAGTTCAAGCTCTGGTATGGTAGAGAGAAAGGAAAGGAGGAGGGAGGAAAGAAAGGAGGGGGGGGGGAAGGGAAGATGCCCAGATGAGAGACCTGTGATTTCATGTAGACTGTCCTATAGAATTCAGGTAACAGAAGTGGGCTTCATGTAAGAATCTGCAAAATGCTTCTAGTAATTAGTTATCTTAAAATTTGTAATCTTTGGCTGGGAAGGTGGCTCAGTGGTAGAGTGCTTGCTCTGCATGCATGAAGCCTTGGGTTCGATTCCTCAGCACCACATACATAAGCAGAAAAGGCCAGAAGTGGTGCTGTGGCTCAAGTGGTAGAGCATTAGCTTTGAGCTGAAGAGCTAAAGGAGAGAGCCCAGACCCAGCGTTCAGGCCCCACTACCGAAAAAAAAAATTGTCATATTCTAGCTATATAGAAGAACAAAATAATGTTGTCTTCAGGAAAATGGATGGAACTGGAGATCATCATGTTAAATAAAATAGTTCTCAGAAAGACAGTATTGCTTCTCTCTCATATGTGGAACCTAGGAGAAACAGCAGCAAAAAGACATGAAACTATATGGGACTACTGGAAATGTGCAAAGGGAAATTAAAGGAGGTCTTAGAGAGGGTTTTGGAAATGTCATAATAAGCCTATTACTTTGAGCAATCAATTCACACTAATAAAAGCATTCAGAGCCGGGCGCTGGTGGCTCACGCCTATAATCCTAGCTACTCAGGAGGCTGAGATCTGAGGATCACAGTTCAGAGCCAGCCAGGGCAGGAAAGTCTGTGAGACTCTTATCTCCAATAAACCACCAGAAAACAGGAAGTGGTGCGGTGTCTCAAGCAGTAGAGCGCTTGCTTTGAGCTGAAGAGCTGAGGAATAGCACCCAAGCCCAGAGTTCAAGCCCCAAGATCCACAAAAAAAAAAAAGAAAAGAAAGCATTCAGAATCTTTTGCTCTAACAATTAGTGGTAACCAACAACAACACACCTTACAAGCTAAGGTTGTCACTGAGAATTAGAAAGCTGACATTTTTTTTACAATAAGGAACTTCAAGTTATCTGTGTGTGAGCCAGAGGTTCACACAGCAAAGGTTCCTAGAGATGAGTAAAATTGAGATGAAGAGGAAGAGCCTGAAGAGCTTTCTAAGTAGAGCTTTCTAAGTGGAACAGATGATGTAGACACAGGTACCAAACCAAGAGAACACAGGGGTTTCTCAATGGGAATAGAGAGAGACAGCTGAAAAGTTAGGTTTGGGATGGCCAAAGTGAGGAGATACCCTAAAAATTAAAAATAAAATGAGACTCAATCTCACTATGTTGTCCAGGCCATGAACTACTGAGCTCAAGAAAACCTCCTGCCTCTGCCTCCCTAGAAGCTGGGACTATAAAACTCAACAGTACGTGGCTTTAGTGGGCCCCACCACCACATTTTTCTAGTACTGGGGTTATTAACTCAGGGTCTTGCTATTGCCAGTCAAGTCTACCACTTAAGCCATGCCTTCAGCCCTTTTTGCTCCAGGTTATTTTTTAGATAGGTTCCTACTTTTTCTTTCTTTCTTTCTTTCTTTGTTTTGCTTAGGCCATCCTGGGACTATTGATCTCATGTCTCCTAAGTAGCTGCAATCATAGTCATCAGGACACCTTGCTTTTTGAGATAGAGTTTAGTTAACATGCTGTGCCAGGGCTGTTCTCAAACCATGAAGATTGGGATCTCTACCTCCCTTGTAGCTAGGATTACACTTTTGTGCCACTGTGTCTAGACAGAAGAAATCATACCAATTTATAGGTCTGGATTTTTTTTCTTAAAGTCATGGAAAGATGCTGATAGATTTTTAATCGTGTAATTGACATTATAAAATTGGCTATTTGCTGGGTGCTGATGGCTCTTGCCAGTGATCTGAGCTACTCAGGAAGTTGAAATCTAAGGATTGCAGTTTGAAGCCCTCCCTAGCAGGAAAAAAAACAAAAACGAAAACCAGAAGTGGAGCTGTGGCTCAAAGTGGTAGAACTTTCATGCTGAGTAAAAAAGCACAATAGTGAAGACAGTGCACAGGCCCCAAGTTCAAGGCTCAGGACCAGCAATCTCACCCCCCAAAATTAGCATTTTAAAGAAATTTGTTCTGATATTTGTATTCAGAAAATACAGAAAAGAAAATTCATAGGAGACAAAGGCAAATGCAATTAATTGTACCTAAGTCTTTGGGATTTTTAAATCATGCTCTCAATAGCTTGCTTTAATATAGTTTATTGTTAATTCAAGTAAATGTGTCCTGGAGTACATGCTATTTTTGACCACTTTAGAAATTCTGTTTTTAAGGTAAAAATATGCATGACTTGGTGGAGAAAAATTCTTCATTACTCAGTTCACCAGCCTTTACAAAACTTGTCTGCTTAAGTGATCAAATACTGTCTAATTTATGTTTAATTTATCTTTTATATCTATTGGTACATCAGAGGAAATAGCTTCTAGTGACAATTCATCAGAGTGATTTAAAGTATGGCGAGTTCTGTGAGCTGAACTTTTTTTTTTTGGAAATGTGAAATGATGTGTTTCAGATATGAATTCAGAGAACTTAATTATAATAGCTTTCCCCCAAATGTGTCTATTGTGGTAATAACTGTTTAAAAAATATGATCTTCAAGCATTCACAGTCATGGTAGATGTTTTGGCTTCCTTTGCTTTTATTTAGCTTGATGTAAGCTGAACCTTTTCTTCTTGTTTTGCTTTTACCTTTTCAAAAATATTAGAAGGGGGAGTTTTTAATTTCTATGTTGACAACTTTGTTAAGAAGAGATTTTTATCTTTTTTTTTGTATGAGCTGAAAGTTCAGATGCTCACTTTCCCATTTTTCTTTGGGCCTAGGAAAACATCCTAAGGACGGACCTAACAATGTCCTGAGCAGGAACAATTGTCACTAAGAAGCACCTTTCCATTTCAAGGACAGGTAGATGGAGAAGAAGTGGCAGCATTTGCGTTCAGCACAGCAGCAGTGATATCCAGTGGCAGTGTGAGCTACTGGTGGTCAGGGGCTAGTGGGGGCAGTCATAAGATTTGTTTGTGGTGTGATTTGGGACTTAAGTTACCATTTTCTGACTCTGTATGTGTGTGTGTGTGTGTGTGTGTGTGTGTGTGTGTGTGTGTGTGTCCTGAGGGTTGAACTCAGGGCCTGTGTGCTGTCCCTAAGTTTTTTGCTCAAGGCTGGTGTCTTATCACTTGAGCCACAGCTCCACTTCTGTTTGTATTTGCAAGGAGGAAGGTAGGAATTAGAGATAATTGTTTCGTGGACTTTTCTTGTCTGGGCTGGCTTCAAATCTTGATCCTCAGATCTCAACCTCATAAGCAGCTAGGATTACAGGCATGAGCAACCAATGCCCAGCCTAATATTTTAAAATATATATTCCATTAGGATTTGTTTTATGCATCTATGTATTTTAAACTACACACACACACACACACACACACACACACACACACACACACACACAGAGTTAGTTTGGATGCTTTTGGCTACACCTCCCTAACTAACAAAAAGCCAGACTATATATTCCATAATATACCTTCTATGTATGGCATCTTGCCCTTTATATATACCTAGGCTTTAGAGACTACAAAGTGCAGAGTGACCTCCCAGCCATCCTTGATGATCCTGGCTTGCCAGAGCCTACTTTGAACATCCCACCATCATTTCATAGAGTCACAGAGTCCCATCCTACTAATCACAGTGATGCAACCAGCACTTGTTGAATGTGGCAACAGCAGCTGCCAGTGAAGCTCCCAGCTTTGTTTTTTTGTTTTTTGGGGGGGGTCCAGTCGTGGGGCCTGAACTCTGGGCATGGGCACTGTCCCTCAGCTCTTCAGCTCAAGGCTAGCACTCTACCACTTGAGCCACAGTGCCACTTCTGGCTTTTTTTTCTTTTTGTTTATGTGGTGCTGAGGAATCGAACCCAGGGCCTCATGCATGCAAGGCAAGCACTCTACCACTGAGCCATCTTCCCAGCCCCAAGCTCCCAGCTTTTTGATCCAGAAGAGGCTAATCCACCAGACTGTCCCAAGGGCCTCCACAAGAGCTTCTTTATGGCAAGTGTTTCCTGGACAGGTCATCTGGATCTGTGACACATCTCCTTTCTTTCTCTTTTCTGGTTTCTTCAGCTTAGGTCCAAATTCCCTGGATCTTGATCCCCATATTATCCTTTCTTGACTTTGAAACCTTCTATGGCTATCTTGAAATCTTGCTATGGGCCACCTTAATTCTATCCTTTCCTCTTGGAATTTCCTACCTTTAATTACTCCACTGACTTACCTTAACCACTTCTTGATTTGTGTTAGGGTATTTCAGGTTCTACACTAGACTCTGCATACTTGGTCCCTTAGTCTGGTGCCAAGAATTGGATCAGAGAGCTATTTGGGTACAAGGAAATGGCACTCTAACCCTAAAATATATTCTTAAATACATGTGACCCATTAATAGCTAAATATGATGTATTCATGTTTACAATTGGTGGAGTAGCTTAAGTAGTAGAACACCTAAAAAGCAAGCATAGGCACTAAGTTTAAACTGTAGTGCCACAGAAAGAAAGAGAAAGAGAGAAAGAAAGAAAGAAAAAAGAAAGAAAGAAAGAAATGAAAGAAAGAGAAAGAAAGAAAAGTGAAGTAGGCAGGGAGGGAGGGAGGAAAGAAGGAAGGAACTCATTCAAAGCTATTTCTGCAACACTGAACTATACGAGTCACTCTGAAGAAGTATAAAACTTGGCTTTCACTCTTAGAATACTGCTTTTGTAAGGTATATTTTGAACCCAGTTGATGTTATCTTGGTTATTAGGTCTTCTAATTGCAGAGACCTGGAGTTGTGTTCCTTATTTCAGCAGGGGGCTTTACTCCGTTGAACTGCAGGAAGACAAGCATCCATGTCTGCTCTATCCCCAGGCAGAGGATGCTGGAGTTTAGGGAGCCAAAGGGAGATCAAGATCCAAGGGATTTAGGATAAGCAAGATCTAATGTGTATAAACCTCCATTTAATCTCAAGTCTTTAGTAGATTCCTGCATACTCACGTGTCTCGAGGGCGACTTGGGAGGTAGGAAAAGGAAAGAAGATACATAAAAAAATAAAAGACGAAGTGACACTGTAGCTCAGCGGTAGAGCACTCGCCTTGAGCTGAAGAGCGCCAGGAGCAGGGACAGCGCCCAAGCCTAGAGTTCAAGCCCCACGACTGACCAAAAAAAAAAAAAAAAAAAAGATGCAGTGGATTTGTTGAATGCTAAGTCTTTGCCAGGCACTGGTGGCTCACGCCTGTAATCCTAGCTACTCAGGAGGCTGAGATCTGAGGATCTCAGTTCAAAGCCAGCCTGGGCAGGAAAATCCATGAAACTCTTATCTCCAATAAACCACCAGAAAACTGGAAGTGGCGCTGTAGCTCAAGTGGTAGAGTGCCAGCTGAAGAGCTGAGGGACAGCGCTCAGGCCCAGAGTTCAAGCCCCATGACCAACAAAAGTAATTAATTAATTAATTAGAGTGCTTACCTAGCATTCATGAAGCCCTGGGTTCAATTCTTCAGTACCACATACACAGAAAAAAAAAAAAAGGAAGTGGTACTGTAGCTCAAGTGATTTTAGCCTTGATCAAAAAAGAAGCTTGGGGACAGTGCCCAGGCCCTGAGTTCAAGACCCAGGACTGGCAGGGAAGGAAGGAAGGAAGGAAGGAAGGAAGGAAGGAAGGAAGGAAGGAAGG
>NW_012267261.1:12934831-12977233 GCF_000151885.1 Dipodomys ordii
AAGGAAGGAAGGAAGGAAGGAAGGAAGGAAGGAAGGAAGGAAGGAAGGAAGGAAGGAAGGAAAAGAAGAGGCTAATGTATGTGTCTCTCCCTTGTAATCCTAGCTACCCAAAAGGCTGAAATCTGAGGATCAAGGTTCAAAGCCAACTCAGGGAGGAAAGTTCATGAGGCTCTTATCTCCAATTAACCACCAGAACCCAGAAGTGGTGCTGTGGCTCAAAGTGGTAGAGTGCTAGCCTTGAGCTGAAGAGCTCAGGGACAGGGCCCAGGCCCAGAGTTCACCACCAACAAAACAAAAACAGAAACTTCTTTCATGACATCTGGGTACAGGAGCGAACATGTACCTCCTAGAATCAACTTTATGTTTTCAGGCTTTGTCATGGTCTCTAGCTACATGGTAATACCATTCACTCAAGAGAGAAAAACACAAATAATTTATTGTACAGAAGTCACTTCTTGAGCCTATATATTGGTCATGTGGGGCCCATTTATGCTACAGACTAAAAATGTTGCCAAAAAATCTTCATATGTAAGTTTGCACAAGTACCTTGAGTATGTCCATATGCCTATGACATTCAGCAGCTCACACCTGTAATCCTAGCTACACAGGAGTCTGAGATCTGAGGATTGTAGTTCAAAGCCAGCCCGGGCACTAAAGTCCACGAGTCTCTTATCTCCAGTGAACCACAAGAAAACTAGAAAGTGGGGTTGTGGCTCAAGTGGTAGCATACTAGCCTTGAGCTGAAGAGCCCAGGGACAGTGCTCAGGACCAGAGTTCAAACCCCGTGACCAACAAAAAAGAAAAGAAAAGAAAGAAAAAAGGAAAAGAAAAGAAAAAATAGAAAAGATGGGGGGGCGGGGGGGAGGATGGGAAGGGATGGGAAGGGGAAACAAAGGAGGAGGCTACAATGCTTGATAAGAAATGTACTCATTATCTTGCCCATGTAATTGTAACCCCTCTGTACAATATTTTCACAATAAAAAAAGAAAAAAGAAAAAATAGAAAAGAATGAGAACTTTTTTTGGGGGGGGGGTCTGGTTGTGGGGCCTGAACTCTAGGCCTGGGCACTGTCCCTCAGCTCTTCAGCTCAAGGCTAGCACTCTACCACTTGAGCCACAGTGCCACTTCCAGCTTTTTTCTTTTTGCTTATATGGTGCTGAGGAATCAAACTTACGGCCTCAGGCTTGCAAGGCAAGCGCTCTACCACTGAGCCACCTTCCAGCCCCTAGAATTAGAACTTCTAACTGCAAGAGTGAACCAAGAGGAGCTGGGAAGGTGGCTCAGTGGTAGAGTGCTTGCCAAGCATGCATGAAGCCCTAGGTTCCATTCCTCTGTACTACATACACAGAAAAAGCCAGAAATGGCACTGTGGCTTAAGTGGTAGAGTGCCAGCCTTCAGCAAAAGTAGCTTAGGGACAGTACCCAGGCTCTGAGTCCAACCCCTAGGACTGGGGAAAGAAAAAACAAAAAAGAATGAAGCAAGATTCATTCCTGAGGGGCTGCAAAGTTGGCTCAGTGGTAGAGCGCTTGCCTTGCATGCCTGAGGCCCTGGGTTCGATTCCTCAGCACCACATAAGAAAAAAGCCGGAAGTGGTGCTGTAGCGTGGTAGAGCTCTAGCCTTGAGCTGAAGAGCTGAGGGACAGCGCCCAGGCCCAGAGTTCAGGCCCCATGACCGGACCCCCCCCCAAAAAAAAGTTTCATTCCTGAGGTTGTCATATGAATGAGGCACCGAGTAGTGAGTGGAATAGATGAATAAACAGCATTCAGAGAATTCTCTCCAATAGAGTAAATGTTATTATTTTTCTTTTCCTAGTTAAGAAAAGGCTGCTTTTATTACTTGATTTTTATCTACACATGCAGACCTAGCACCTAGTAGGACCTAGACATGTCTTAATATTCATTATGAATCTCGGATGAGCCATGCCAAGCCAACTGTCCAATATGCTACTGTGTCTGCCAATATACTATATCCATCCCTACTTGATCTCCTCTCACTAACTCAGAGTTACAGCTTGAATTCTGGACTGTGTCCCTAGAATCTTGATTCTATCTGGGTCCTATTTTCCACTATTACATTTAAACTTAGACTGGGCAAAGATTTAAATGAGTAGAACTCTGAAAGGTACGTATCTTTCCTGGCTTAAAGTGATAGCTTGTCTAGAAACAGCTCCTGGCCAACAAAGTGGCCAGAATCCATGGAGGTTGATCCATGGAGGTAAGCCAACAGTCTCAGGCATATGCAGGGTATATGGGGTTAATATCAGTCTGGTAGGCAAGGCATGGTAATAAATAAAATCAAGTGACAACCATCTGTATCCATGACTTAGTTTGAGACCATCTGTTCATTCTTGGCAAATATGGTGGCTGGGTTTCCCTTTTGGGGGAAAGATAGATAAGAGCTAGACCTTACTTAATTGGGCTGGAGCTCAAGGTTAGTGTCTAGTTCTCATAGGTGACTGGCTAGGAAAATTCAGTAAGGTGCCTCTTCATAAAACAGAGTATAATGGAAAAGAGAAGAGGTGTTCAAATTGTGTGTTTCAATGAACTAGTGATTTTAGTGAGTCTCTACAAACATTTTTCAGTGAAGTGAATAGAATGGAATAGGAAGAAGCAAATCACACTGGATATTGTAGAGAGAAGTATGTTTCATGCAACTGTTAACTTCAGTTGCTTTTGTAATCATGCTTGCTTATGTACTAGCTCACTCTGAAATGATATGTGAGAAACAAGGGAACCAATAGATGAAGAACATTTTCTTCTCACTTTCAAACTGAAGCTTGTATCATATGCAGAAAATGAATCAGAAGCAATAGAAAACAATGCAAGCTGGGTGCTGGTGGCTCACACCTGAAATCCTAACTACACCTGAGGCTTAGATCTGAGGATCATGGTTTGAGGCCAGCCTGGGCAGAAAAGTCTGTGAGCCTCCTATCTCCAATAAAATAATCAGAAAATGCCAGAAGTCATGCTGGGGCTCAAGTGGTAGAGAGCTAGCCTTGAGCCCAAAGAGGCTCAAGGACAGTGCCCAAGCCCTGAGTTCAAGCCCCAGGACGAGAAAGAAAGAAAGAGAGGGAGAGAGAGAAAGAAAGAAAGAAAGGGAGAGAGAGAAAGGGAGAGGGAGGGAGGGAAAGGAAGAAAGGAAGGAAGGAAGGAAGGAAAGAAGGAAGGAAAGAAGGAAGGAAGGAAGGAAGGAAGGAAGGAAGGAAGGCTGGGAAAATGGCTCAGTAGTAGAGCACTTGCCTTGCATTCATGAGGCCCTGGGTTTGATTCGATTCCTCAGCACCACATAAGCAAAAAAGAAAAAAAGCCAGAAGTGGTGATGTGGCTCAAGTGGTAGAGTGCTAGCCTTGAGCTGAAGAGCTGAGGGACAGTGCCCAGGCCCAGAGTTCAGGCCCCATGACCGGACAAAAAAAAGAAAGAAAGAAAAAGGAAGGGAGGAAGGAAGGAGGGAAAAAAGAAAGAAAAAGAGAGGAAGGAAGGAAGGAAACACTGCAATAGATATAATTTATATTCACTATCTATTATTCATCTATACTTATTCATACTTTATTATTCAAAATAAAAATATGTTTATTATTTATATCTTACTATTCAGTATGAACAAACTCAACAAGAAAACCATGATTTCACAAAGATAGAACTGTTGTTCATTGTAATGTTTGTGGTAGCACCAAGTCAGAAATGGTTGAAATGTCTGTTAATGAAGAAGAAAAAAAAACTATGGTACAAGCCTACTTTGAGCAATCACATGGCTGTTAAGATAAATAAGGCAGATCTGTATGTACTAAAATGAAAATATATCCAAGTTGGATTGTTTAATGAGTTATCTTAGAATGATGTGTACTTTACAATATCATTTTTGTATAAAAGACAACTTACAGGACAAATAATTATCGAAGTGCTTACAAAATGTGGGCACTACTGTAACTCCAGATGAAACTCCTGGATTTGGGGAGCTTACGTTCTCATAGTAAATTGATATGAGTTTTACAGTAGAGGAGTGAAATGTACATTAGAGGGACATAAATCTGGGAAAGAGAATACAGTTTGAGAGAGAAAGAGATCATAAACTCATTTTGTTTTTTGATTATTTAGAAATAACTTATCATTTTGTTTTCTTTAAGTAGTTGGAGCAAGTTTTCATTCATCATGTCAGTTTATAAGTACAATGCATCTTGATCTTGATGAATGTCACCCTTTTCATCATTCTCCCCCATTTCTTCCAACCCCATCTATCCCCTAGCTCAATTACCCTAATTCCATTTTCACATACATACATTGAATATTATGACTACATTCTCCCACCCTTCTTCTCTTTGTTGATCTGCTCCCTTCCTCTTGACCTCAACCCCCTGGACATCACAAGATTCAACCTCCTGGTATTCGTTTTGTTAAACTGTATTATTGAAGAGAGTTATACCATTGGAACCCTTTCCTGCACATACTATACTTTAGTTAATTAATGTTTGTGTATAAATGCACACAACACTGTATGTGTTTACATATACATTTATAATTTAGATCTTATTTCCACATATGAGAGAAAACATGTATCCTTCACCTCTGAGCCTGACTTACTTCACTTAACATAATTTTTTCCAGGCCTATCCATTTCCCTGCAAATGACATAATACCATTTTTCTTGATGATGAAGATGCAATTTTAAACAGAATGATAGACACTTTCCATGGAAGGTGACATTTGTGGAGCGACCTGAAAGAAGAGAGGAGGTGAGCCACAGGAGCTCTTGGGGGGGGAAGCTTTTTGGGCAGAGAGATGAGCAAGTCAGCCACTCTGAACAATGAGCAGACTGAATTGAACATGACCTCAGCTGAGGTCAGCATTGTTAGAACAGAAGGAGCAGAAGCAGCATTGCTATAACCCATCGAATAGAATAGATTAGATCTACACGGCTTAATGACTATTCAGACTCCTGGGCAAGTGTTCAGCTAACCAGTACACCTAAAAAGAAAAATAGATCAAACCTCACTGTACAGAGCATTTACATAGCTTCCAGAGAACCAAAACAAAATACTGGAGCCAAGCCTTTCCCTCCTCCCACTCCTAGGCATGTTCCCTTGTTCTGCACCTACCTGGTGGTACTGGAACTATCTGTGTTTCCCTCAAGGCTCTGAGCATTGGGAGAGGAAAGTGTTTCTCTTGTCTTTCTGTTGGCTTTTTCTCTTGGGAGTCTAGCACTGTTCTTGGCACTCATGCATTTATAATGCTGTGCAATTAGACCGATTCCAATTCTGGTTCTGAGTACTTAAACCATTTAATCTTTACAACATGCCTTTGGGGGAATGGATAGATCAGTATCATTGCCATGTTAAACAGAGTCTATACTGGCACAATGAAGACAGGTAACTTTCTGAAAGCTCTATTGCAGAGCCAGGATTTAAAGCCAAGCATTCGGATGCCAAGGTCTTTGACTTAAATCATTATCATGTCTTTTAATAAATACACTCAATAAAAATTCATCTTAGGTAGGGAATATCACATAATACTCATCATATTAACTAAAGCAAAAGGAATATGAGGAATGAGAAATAACTAAAGCAAAAGGAATATGAGGAAATATGAGAAATAACTAAAGCAAAAAGAATAGTATCTGGCCTACTTCTGACAGGATGTACTTAGTAGAAGCTTTCTGTCAGTCTAGAAAGTCTAGCCGGGCACCGGTGGCTCACACCTGTAATCCTAGCTACTCAGGAGGCTGAGACCTGAGGATCGCGGTTCAAAGCCAGCCTGGGCAGGGAAGTCCGTGAGACTCTTATCTCCAATAAACCACTAGAAAACCGGAAGTGGCACTGTGGCTCAAGCGGTAGAGAGCTCACCTTGAGCTGAAAAGCACAGGGACATCGCCCAAGCCCAGAATTCAAGCCCCACGACCAACCAAAAAAAAAAGTCTAGATCTATTCATTCTTTGATCTACAACTTTTTTTTTAACATATAAGGGAGTGGTTTGTAATGAAAAAGATTATTTGAAGAATCATATTTATAGGTATACCATTTATAATAAGGAAAATCTGGACACAACCCAAATGCCCAGATTTTTAATTTATTATTTGTTTGTTTGTTTGTTTTTTAATGCTAGTACTGGGGCTTAAACTCAGGGCTTAGGCCTGTTACTTAGACTTTCTGCTCAAAGTTCACATTCTACCACTTGAGCCACACTCCATTTCTGGCTTTTTGCTGGGTAATTGAAGATAAGAGTCTCACAGGCCAGGCGCTGGTGGCTCATGCCACCACCTAGCTACTCAAGAGGTTGAGATCTGACGATCGCAGTTCAAAGCCAGCCCAAGCAGGAAAGTCCGTGAGACTCTTATTTCCAATTAACCACCAGAAAACCAGAAGTGGCATTGTGGCTCAAGTGGTAGAGAGTGTGCTTTGAGCTCAGGGACAGCACTCAGACCCAAAGTTCAAGCCCCATGGCTGGCTTCAAACGGCAAGGTTTCCTGAGTAGCTAGGATTACAAGTGTGAGCCATCAGCACCTGGCTTACATACCTTGATTAAAAGAATCATCACCAGGCTCCTTTGTTGCTTGGAGGTTTAACTTCAGGGAAATGTGCAAACATAAGACTTAAAACACCTTTCTTTTATATAGTAGAAGAACTATTATGAAATATGAGGAGGAAACTAAACTCCCAACTGAAAGTACAAATTCAGGTCAGTGTTCAGAGACTACATCTTGGAACTTAAGGATCTAGAAATTTGTTTTCTTAAAACCATCCCTGCCCATAACCACTTTGGTTAAGCCCTCATATGCCACCAGGAATACTTGAATTTGAAGATTCTTTATACAGTGAAAAATAATTATGAAAAAGTTAACAAGAACCTCTTCTCAAAGAACAAACTGGGTGTGGTGGTACAGACCTATCTCAGTTATGCAAGAGGTGGAGATGGAAGTAGGAAGAATCATAGTCTTTAGCAGGCCAGAATAATATCTTTATATTAAAAATAAAGCAAAGAGGTAGGGGCGTGGCTCAAGTGGTTGAGTTCAAACTCCAGGATGGTAAAAAAGAAAAGAAAAAGGTTCTGGCTTGGAACAAAGACCCAGGTTTGCTTTGGGTTTTGCTTCTGCCAACTTATACAGAAAGGGAGTGAATGCACTATTCTTGATTTTCTACCATAGTCCAGGCATTAATTAGGTGCTATCCTATTTTATTCATTCCATACATACAGCCAACTGTATAAGGCAAATGTAGTACATTTTTGTGGTACTGATATCAGGAACTTGCATTTGCTAGGCAGATGCTCTACCATTTTGAGCCACACTTCAACTCTTTTGGCTGTAGTTATTTTTCAGATAGTTATTTTCCAATTTTTTGCCCAGGGTCAGACTCAGACCACAATCTTTTTACCTTTACCTCCCATGTATCCGGGATTACAGGTGTGCCTACAAGCATGAGGCCCTGAGTTCAAACATCAATATTGTAAATAAAAATGGGGAAGGAAGGAAGAAAATACAAGGGTTTTGTCCTTTTGATGCCCAGCCTTCAACAGCTCCAATTTTAAATGAGGACTCTCAGGCTCAGAATCTAAGAAGCCTAGCTTAATGCCAGTTAGTTGATCACAGATGCAAGAATGAACCCTAGACCTGACTTTATGCTCATGCAGCAAATATTCTGCAATACACTTTCTTGATCAAGTCATTTCCTCCTTGCAGACCTCTCAGTTCATTCACCTATGAAATGAGGGAGATGAGTTGCAAGATCTTTGAAGTCTTTTTCCAGATTGGTAACCTATCAGTCTGTGTATGGCAGAGGCTGTGGCTAAAGGCAAAGGGGGCTTCCCAGAGGTTCATGTTCGCATCCCAAGGGATTAGAAAACAATATGGCAGTCCATCAGAGCTAATGATGAGTTGAATAGAATTTACATTAGGTTAAAATTGAAAGAGTTTGACTTCTCATTCAATTTAGACAGCTTTAGACAGAACTGAGGTCAGAGAAAATGAGTGGGTCTCTTAACAACTAGATCTCTGAAAAAGAACAAGAAATAAAAATCAATGAAATACATGTAGCTCTATTAAGGTTCAATAAAATCTATCCACAAAAACTTATTTCTAGCCAGGTGCCAGTGGCTCACGCCTGTAATCCTAGCCACTCAGGAGGCTGAGATCTGAGGATCACAGTTCAAAGCCATCCTGGACAGGAAAGTCTGTGAGACTCTTATCTCCAATAAACCACTCAGAAAACCAGAAGTGGCACTGTGGCTCAAGTGGTAGAATAGTATCCTTGAGCTGAAATGTTGAGGAACAGCACCCAGGCCTAAAGTTAAAGCCCTATAACTGTTATGCCACGGTTGCAGGACCCCCACCAAGAAGAGTACCGAGAGTCAGACTCTACAGCTGTTTTATTTAAACGGGCTGCAGCTCGGGCCTCATCCTACAAGCCGACACAGCGGAGCCTAGGAGAGCCCTGAGCTAAGGATTTGCAGGTCTTATAAAGGCACACAACCAGGTGGTTTAGCACCACGTGTTGCTCTGCTCTGAAACATGCAACAAATGGTCACTGCCTCAAGTACTTTAACCCTTCACAACCACCAAAAAAAAAGTATTTCTATTCCTTATGGCTGAAATCCTTTATACACAGGTGTGAAAATGGAACAAGGAAGGCTGTTGAAATTGCTTTGCAAAGCAGATGGGAGGGATGAGGGAGAGTGATAGAGGGAGTAAGTCGGATCAAGGTACATACGCACATATGGACATGTCAAAATGAAACTCTTATGTACAGCTAATTGATACTAATTAAATGTAAAATAAAGCTACAAAAATAATGTACTTTGGTATGATTAACGGTATGTCAGATGACATGTTGTTTTCTTTTCTTTTTTTTGTTGTTGGTCATGTGGCTTGAACTCGGCCTGGGCGCTGTCCCTCAGCATTTCAGCTCAAGGCGAGCGCTCTACCACTTGAGTCATAGCGCCACTTCTGGTTTTCTGGTGGTTTATTGGAGATAAGAGTCTCATAGACTTTCCTGCCTGGGCTGGCTTGGAACCATGATGCTCTGATCTTAGCCTCCCAAGAGCTCAGATTACAGGCATGAGCCACCAGCTCCTGGCAGGATGGCATATTCTTAATCTCTCTTGGAAGGCTGAATGTTTAATTAAATAAAAGCCTATGATAAAACAATTAAGGCAAAAAATGACTTTCTAATTTTTATAAAAAGTGATTTTTTAAAGTGATCTGTTGAATAATTGGTATACTGTTATAAGACTTACAGTCTAATTCTAGAGCCAGTTGGATATTAAAATGAAAGAATAATTAACCCTATATTACATTTTCAAATATTAGATCGTGTATCTATCATGTTTGTTAATTACATATATTGCTTAACGTATCTAAATAACCATCTACAATTATTACTTTGACTTCATTGCTGCATTTTAATTCCTTCCCTTCTTCCCTTCCTTCCTTCTTTTCTTTCTTTCTTCATGCAGTTTGAACTCAGGACCTGGGTGCTATCCTGAGCTTTTTCACTCAAGGCTAGTGTTCTACCACTTGAGTCACAGCTCCACTTCTGGCTTTTTGGTGGTCAATTGAAGATAAGAGTCTTGAAGACGGGCTGGGAAGGTGACTCAGTGGTAGAGCGCTTGCCTTGCATGCATGAGGCTCTGGGTTCGATTCCTCAGCACCACATAAGCAAAAAGAAAAAAGCTGGAAGTGGCGCTGTGGCTCAAGTGGTAGAGCGCTAGCCTTGAGCTGAAGAGCTGAGGGACAGTGCCCATGCCCAGAGTTCAGGCCCCACGACCGGACCCCCCCCCCAAAAAAAAGATGTGAGCAGGTTGGGAAGGTGGCTCATTGGTAAAGTGCTTGCCTTGCATGCATGAGGCTCTGGGTTCGATTCCTCAGCACCACATAAGCAAAAAGAAAAAAGCCAGAAGTGGCACTGTGGCTCAAGTGGTAGAGCACTAGCCTTGAGCTGAAGAGCTGAGGGACAGTGCCCATGCCCAGAGTTCAGGCCCCACGACCGGACCCCCCCCCCAAAAAAAAGATGTGAGCAGGTTGGGAAGGTGGCTCATTGGTAAAGTGCTTGCCTTGCATGCATGAGGCCCTGGGTTCGATTCCTCAGCACCAGATAAGCAGGAAAAGCCGGAAATGGTGCTGTGGCTGAAGTTGTAGAGCATTAGTTTTGAGCTGAAGAGCTGAGGGACAGCACCCCAGGCCCAGAGTTCAGGCCCCATGACCGACCAAAAGAGAGAAAGAGAGAGACAGAGAGACAGACAGAGACAGAGAGACAGACATAGAGAGAGAGAGAAAGACACAGAGAGAGAGAGAGAGATGTGAGCAAGCCCTAGAATGAGGCCAGTGGTAGATGGGGAGATGGGGAGAAAAGGGAAGGATGGTGGCTAGCCGACCATTAGAAAAAACTTGAAGCAGCAGTGTAAAGTGGACTTGAACAGGGGCTGGGAAGGTGGCTCAGTGGTAGAGCGCTTGCCTTGCATGCCTGAGGCCCTGGGTTCGATTCCTCAGCACCACATAAGCAAAAAAAGAAAAAAGCCGGAAGTGGCGTTGTGGCTCAAGTGGTAGAACGCTAGCCTTGAGCTGAATTGCTGAGGGACAGCGCCCAGGCCCAGAGTTCAGGCCCCACGACCGGACCCAAAAAAAAAAAAAGTGGACTTGAACAAAGATACTACCATTCCTGGATTTTATGACTTCGACCAAGGAAAGAGTGGGTAACAATGCTCAATAAGAAATGTACTCATGGGGCTGAGAAGGTGGCTCAGTGATAGAGCACTTACCTTGCATGCACGAGGCCCTGGGTTCGATTCCTCAGCACCACATAAGCAGAAAAAAAAGCCGGAAGTGGTGCTATGGCTCAAGTGGTAACATGCTAGCCTTGAGGTGAAGAGCTGAAGGACAGAGCCCAGGCCCCATGACCAGACCCCCCCAAAAAAAGAAAAAAAAAGAAATATACTCATTACCTTACTCATGTAACTGTAACCCCTCTGTACAACATCTTTACCATAAAATAAAAGACTTAGAACAAGCAATGTGACAGGACAGGACCTTTCTACACAGAAGGTGTTGCCAAGGGGGATAACAGCTATGGTTCTCACACCTTCACACAGAGACAAAATGGAGATTATAAAGGAGAAGAATCAGGACAGTACAGAGGTCCATATGGTTTCTCATAAGGGAATGATGATGAACTGGAGATTGTTAACTTGGAAAAGATCCAGGGGAAGGATAGTAGAGTTGTATCTGTACAGTCTTGTGGAAATCACCTAGAAAACAGCAAATGTTCTCTGTATTCTATTCTATGTCAGACACTTTGGGTATGACCTCATTGAACTTGAGTTGTAGTGGAACAGAGAGATAGGAAACAGGAAGCAGGTGAGTAATACAGTTCAGAAAGTGAGGGAGTCAGCAGCCATAGGAGATTACACTGATCTAATGGAGGAGGATTTGAGCCCAGTGTTAGGAACACTCACCAGGGAAGGTTTTAGAAGAGGTGTAGACATTGGGTAGGGCATTGAATTAGAGGACTTGTGGAACCTTCAATCTCGACACTGTCATTTTTCCCTTTCTACTACTGCCAACTAGGGCTTCCTCTCAGATACCCCAAGGCTTAGAAATTCCATGCTTCTTGCTATTCCAGGCACAACCCTTACACTGAGGTGAATGAGTCAACACTGACTTAGTATGAGTATCTGTCTTTGTGGTTTCCTTGCCTCGACTCTTCCCTTCACTTCTCTGCCCTTAAAAATCCTACTTGTAGCTGGGCACCAGTGGCTGACACCTATAATCTTAGCTACCCAGGAGGCTGAGATCTGAGGATCCCAATTCAAAGCCAGCGCAGGCAGGAAAGTCTGTAAGATGCTAATCTCCAATAAACCACCAGAAAACCAGAAGTACCACTGTGGCTCAAGTGGTAGAGTGCTAGTCTTGAGCTGAAATGCTGAGAGACAGCACCTAGGCCCAGATTCAAGCCCTACAACCAACAACAACAAAAATTCTACTTGTTGGGCTGGGAAGGTGGCTTAGTAGTAGAGTGCTTGCCTACTATGCATGAAGCCCTGGGTTCAATTCTTCAGTACCACATAGAAAAAGGCGGCGGAAGTGGCAATGCGGGTCAAGTGGTAGAGAATAAGCTGTTGTTTTAATAATAACTTTTCCTCCTTATCTGTGATGTGTCCCTATCTACTGACCCTGAGCAAGCTGCCTAATATCTTCTATCGCACCATTCTCCCTTTATCATGGTAATTGTCACCCTCTCACCAGAGCTACTGAGGAACTACCTAGTTTGTCAGATTGTTGCAAAGATTAAGTGCAATAATCCACATCAAGTACTTGATACTGTATCTACCACATGAACCTCACTAAATATTAGCAATTACTATGATAAATATTAGGCATTCTTACTCTACAGTAGCCTATGGTTAAAACCTTTATGGTTTAAAAGTTCACTTTGAGGGGCTGGGAAGGTGGCTCAGTGATAGAGTGCTTGCCTCACATGCATGAGGCCCTGGGTTCGATTCCTCAGCACCACATAAACAGAAAACACCGGAAGTGGCACTGTGGCTCAAGTGGTAGAGCACTAGCCTTGAGCTGAAGAGCTGAGGGATAGTGCACAGGCCCACAGTTCAAGTCCCACAACCAACAACAACAACAAAAATGTCCACTTTGAGGTTATGAGAAAACACGAATTTTTATATAGAAATGACAAGAGAAAGCAGTTGATTGATTTTCTATTAGTTGCTCTCATCCTTGCAAGCAAAGAAAGTTTGGCATATTAAAATGAGGTAACTTTCTACTTGTATTAAATTTGAAAATGGTGTAATTGTGAATTTGATAACAGTTGGGTGTGTTCAGGCACACCTATAATCCCAGCACTGAGTAGGCTGAGGCAGGAGGATTGCAAGTTCCAGGACAGTACTGGGATTCAAAGTGAGACTATTTTAAAAAATATATTGTAATAGAAACAATGGGAAAAAATACACACATACACATACATATGTGATATAGGATAACATACTATATAATATGACAATATGTAGTTGTGTATACATAATAGAAATAGCAGTCAGAGGTCTTGAAGCAGGTGAGAATGAGAGATAACCTCTTCTTGACTGGTAGGAAGTGGTTTGTTCAGAGATGCTAAGTGACTTGCCCCGGGCCAGATAGCTACAGGTCACTATGGGGATACTAATCTTAACCTTGTTGGTCTCCCTGGTTTCTTAATCACTGCTCTCTTCACTGACTCTGCTGCTTCCTGATTGCCTGGCTTAAGGCCAACCCAGATAAGAGGTGCCATTAATCCAAAACCTTATGGGCCTCAAGATTTCATTGCTAGCATACTACCCAGAAAGCTTAAGTTGATGTGGTTGAGGCTCAGGCTGCTGATACTCAAGAACTAACTCACAGGATGAGGCGGGCTTGGGCCTGCAGGTACAGGTTCTCTGGAGTCTCCTTCATGAAGGCTGGGGTTGTGACATAGGCTAAGAAGCAGAGACCTGTCTGGTTGTGTGTGTGTGTGTGTGTGTGTGTGTGTGTGTGTGTGTGTGTGTGTGTGTGTTTAAACAGAGAAGGGAGAGAGAGCTGTGTGTCTCTGACTCTCCTGTGTCAGGAAGGCAATGGATTCTGAAATGTCCATGTGCCAAAGCCACACAGTTTTTAAACTATGTTTGGAGCAAAAGGCAAAACTCAGAAAGAGATCTCACAGCTTGCACTTTGAGAAATGTGTGCTCGTAACCAAGAGTTAGTTGCAAGGAAGTAGAGTTACTCTGATCTCAAGCAAGGGAAAGGTGTTAACTGGAGAGGTGAGAAGAAGCCCAAGTCCACGGGAGGGAGTGAAAGCACATCTTACTGTTGCACCCAAGTCTTGTCATTAACAATTTAATACCTGAGGACTTGGAATATTGACATTTATATTACCATACATTCTGTTTAGAGAGGGCTTTTCTGTAGCAAATAGTGGTCATTTCAGTGTTCAGCAAATCCAATGTAATCAACATTTATTGAACTTCATTCTCATACCCAAAGTACAGTCATGCTGGATGTGGTAGTAGAGTCAATTACTCAGGAGGCTGAACTAAGTTAGGCAGGAACATCCACAGTTCAAGGCCAGCCTGGGCCACATAGTGATTTTGAGGGTACCCTGGACTACCTAGAGAAATCCTGTCTCAAAAACAAACAAGTTGTGAGCCTGTAGCTCATGCCTGTAATCTTAGCTACTCAGGAGACTGAGGTCTGAGGTTTGAAACTAAGCTGGGAAGTAAAGACTGTGAGACTCTTATTTCCAGTTCACCACCAAAAAGCCAGAAATGAAGCTACAGCTTAAGTAATAGAGCAAGCACTAGCTTTGAGCAAAAACAAACAAACAAACTAGGGACAGCACCCAGGCCCTGACTTCATGCCCCAGAACCAACACAAAACTACAACACCACCACCAAAAAAAGTCCATATATAGTGAGCTGGGAATGTGGCTTAGTGGTAGAATGCTTGCCTAGCATGCATAAAGCACTGGGTTCCATTCCTCAGTACCACATAAACAGAAAAAGCCAGAAGTGGCGCTATGGCTCAAGTGGTAGAGTGCTAGCCTTGAACAAAAGAAGCTCAGGGACAGTTCCCAGGCCCTGAGTTCAAATCCCAAGACTGGCCAAAAAGAAAAAAAGTCCTCATATGAAGGCTACTTTCCCCTACTCCAATTTGATGACATGGTCTCTAAACTTGTCTTTTATAAACCTAATCAAACACTTGCCTGTCACCTTGGCTTGTGGAGAGCCCTTGTATGCCTGGACTGTGTCAGGAAAGGGTGAAGCTGTAGATGACAGAAGAATCAGTTATCTAGGACTAGCATGTGTGCATCTGGACCCATATGTCTTAATAAAACAAACAGCTATTTTGTACAGTAAAGGACAATGTCTGCTTTGCTGGGCTGCTGTCTGTCTTAGTTGTGGGTAGGTCTTGCTGCAATTAGGGGGTGTTTTAATGGTAAGGGTTGAAAAGCAATGAACTCTTAAGCTGGACTAATACATCAATTTGTAGGCATGTTAAATCTTTACTAATGCAAGTTCCATTTTTTTGGAATTAATCTAAATTATAACCATCCGAATCTGTGCTAATATCTAGGTAACATTATAATATAAAAATGATGAGATGCTGTATTTCATCACACCAGGAATCAAGTATTTTCCAACAGTGAAGGCAATTCTAAGTCAGGTTGAAGAAACAACTGACTGCATACTCTTTGAGGCAAGCTGGCCACATTAGCTTTTTGGTGCACACAGCTGATGATTCCTCGAAGCAGAGACTCCTGGGATACAGGTCAGGAATAATGAGGCATGTAAATTCACCTTGCACCGAGCTGAACAGAAAGCAGATCCCTACTGGACATCTTCATGACTGTTGCTTTACTCTATCATCTTGCCCAACCTCTATGAGGGGGGAGAACCTCACATAGCCAAATGCTTTTTTTTTTTTTTTGCCAGCCCTGAGGCTTGAACTCCCTAAGCTTCGATTTTTTTTGCTCAAGGTTAGCACTCTTGCAATTGAGCTACAGCATCACTTCCAGTTTTTTCTGTGTATATGGTACTAAGGAATCCAACCCAGGGCTTCAAGCATGCTAAGCAAGCACTCTACCACTAAGCCACATTCTCAGCCCCAGCCAAGTGCTTTTCAGAACAACTGTCCTTTATCTGAAAGTAGGGAGTGTTTCACACTGAGTCCATCTCTAAATAAGGAGACAGGCTTTAAAGAGACCTAAGAATTCTAATTGATAGGTAGGAGTTAGCTCAGGTGCTGAGGATGAAGTAAAGAGGTCAGGTCCGGTTGGCACCATATTGGCCACATGGTGGATGGTAGGATCTAGCATCTTGTCTTCATTCTGGGGGAAGAAAACCCCTGCTTATCACCTGCCTCCCAGTTAATGGGCATTCCCAGATCCCTGGAGGCAGGGGCAGGCACTTGGTTGATAGGTTACTTAATCTGTCAGTCCTGTGCGTGGGACTGGGATTTTCCTTTGGATCTGCCTCCAGCGGCAACCTATTTAGGCCCAGACCAGCCTAGCTGCCAGGACGCCATGCCACAGGTGTTTCCGTGGTCTTGTGTCCTGTGTCCTGGCTCATCTCTGGTAATCATGTTGTGTAATTCAGCTCTCCATTGAAGCTGAATTGGTTTGTTAGTGTTGTTTTTGTTATTTCTTTCCTCTTTAGCATGTGGCCTCGCCGTGTTATGTGTATTTGCATGCTGGCCTGCAGCCTGTTAACTATATAATAAAGACTCCAATATTATACATTTCAAAATGGGGCTTCTGGGATGATTCCCCTTACAACAAGGTCATTGGGACAAATCCTGAAGCTGAGTTATCTGTCATCAAGTCTGCTTTAGTTTAAAGGGAGGCGTTGGCAGATATCCTTGTTTTCTCTTGCCTGGTCTAGGCCTTAACCATCCCACTCAAAGTGTTAGCTGTGTCAAAATGGTTTTCGAGTTGCCAGACGTCTGCTGTACGTTCTCATCAACCATCTATAAGGCCATCTTTAATGCAGATTGGTTACACGAGGCAAATATGGCAAATGATCATTTGGCTTGTGAGCATAGTGAACATTCTCTTCCTACAACAAGATAATCCTAATTTGGGCAGAGAACAAGTCATTTCTTGGGGAAGTAGGTTGAGGCTCCTTTTGTAAATAATTTAGGAACTAATAAGTTAGAACCTCCACAAAGTTCAAGGCAAAAGACAAGTGATTTTTTTCAAATGGGAAGCTGTCAAAAGTACTGAAGCTTAGCTCCTCATCCACCGGGTCCTAGATCACTTTTGAAATTTTATTTTATCTCATGCCTGTCCTGGGGCTTAACCTCAGGGCCTCGGGGCTATCCCTTATCTTTTTCACTTAAGGCTATAACTCTCTCCTACTGGAGCTGCAGCTCCAGTTTTGTTTTTACTGGTTAATTGGCTCACAGTCTGTAATCCTAGCTACTCAGGAGGCTAAGATTTGAGAATCGAGGTTCAAAGCCAGTCTCGGCGGGAAAATCCACAAGACTCTTATCTCCAGTTAACCTGCAGAAAATCAAAAATGTGCTGTGGCTCTAGTGATAGAGAGCTAGCCTTGAGCTGAAGAACTCAGGGACAGTGCCCAGGCCCAGAATTAAAGCCTTACAACTGACCCCCCCCCCAAAAAAAAGTGTCTCTTTAGACTTTCCTTCCTAGGCTGGCTTTGAACCACATAGTCTCCCAGGTAACCTATGCCCAGCTGGTCCTCTTTCAGAAAGTAAAAAAAATCTATACGATTTTGAGGTCTCCACTAGTCTCTAAAACTTGTAACTTTTGACTCATTCACTCAGAAATAAATTTTTGTGTATGTTTCACAAAATCCTGTAGAATATCATTCCTCTAAAATGTACAATACTAACTTTATTTGTATTTATTTTCATGAAGATGATTGCAAAGCACTGCTCAATTTTCTTTTTCTATTTTTTTTTTGGGGGGGTCCGGTCATGGGGCCTGAACTCTGGGCCTGAGCACTGTCCCTCAGCTCTTCAACTCAAGGCTAGCTACAGTGCCACTTCCAGCTTTTTTCTTTTTGCTTATGTGGTGCTGAGGAATCGAACCCAGGGCCTCATGCATGCAAGGCAAGCGCTCTACCACTGAGCCACCTTCCCAGCCCCACCAATTTTCTACTCTATTAGGAAGTAATGTAAATATTAATTGAGGTAGAAGCATTCTTGTCTCTGTGCCCATTCTTGGCTTTCAGAGTGGTCATCATACTGACCTCAAGATGTCCCTTCCAGAATATGGAAGTGAGAGGACAGTCAGGACAACTTGTGTGTTGCTTTCAAGGAAAACATTAGCATTTCATCTCATCTTAGGGATTTTTTTTTTGGGGGGGGCGGTCCTGGGGCTTGAACTCAGAGCCTGAGTCCTGTCCCTGAACTTCTTTTGCTCAAGGCTAGCACTTGAGCCACAGCACCACTTCTGGTTTGAGAATCAAACCTAGGGCTTCATGCATGCTAGGCAATTCCTCTACCACTAACCCACATTCCCAGCCCTTCTTAATGATTTGTTACCTATCTATAACTCTTGATTTCTTCACATATTCTATTAAAATTTTTCCTTCAATATGATTCACCTTTATAATTCTGACTTGGTATAGTCACAGAGTCCTCCAATTGCTTCCTAATGATGAATTAAATATTCTTTTTTTTTTTTTTTACTGGTCCTGGGGTTTGAACTCAGGGCCTGGGCTCTGTCCCTGAGCCTCTCTGTGCTCAAGGCTAGCACTCTGCCATTTGAGCCACAGCACCACTTCCAGCTTTATCTGTGTATGTAGTACTGAGGAATCAAACCCAGGGCTTCATGCATACTAGGCAAGCACTCTACTAAGCCACATTCCCAGCTGAATTAAATATTCTTTTAAGATAAAGTGGTCTTCTAGCTATAGTCATTGACTGTTTTCTCAGTAGAAGCTTGGACTAGTGGGAGTGTGGATAATGATTACCAAAACACAGCTAGAAAAGAGGAAGTAGTTTTAATGTTCGAGGCTGATCAACAATAAATTTTGCATCTCAAAATAACCAGAACTGTAATATATAGATAATGCAAAATGCTAGAAGTGTATTATAGAAATGATATTTGAGGAGATGAAAATGCTAATCACCCTGACTTGATTATAATGCTTTGGCTCTATGTATTGATTATCACACCTTATCACACAACTAAATACTAACATATACTCATTATAAAAGAGAACACATCTTACCAGCCGCCATAAGGCTATCTGCTGTTGGGGTCTCCACTGTCTTTAAATACTTCAGTGAGCCAGCACTACTAACCCAGGTTATCATTCCCTTCTGTGGGGAATCCTCATGACCTACATTGTGTCCTCAAAAAAACTCAGAATGTTTCTGTGTTTTCTAGAGCCTCTGATACTGAAAAATTATGCATATTTTTGCACAAGTGGAGCCAAGTCCCAGCTTCTTGCTGTTTCAGATTGTGTTTTGTGATATCACTGAGATTTTAGTACATGTCTATTTCTGTTTTTGGCACCCTCCAGTGGACGCCATAAAGCTGCTAGAGCATGAACTCTTCAGTTTGGTAAGCATTGTCCCCTCAATTCAAAGGTAACATCCAAAATAGATTAACACCTGGCACTGGCATGGGCATTGACCAACTGGAACCCTCTCTGGAAATTTGTAGTAGTTCAAACAGAAAAGCAGCCACGCCAAACCCCCCTCCCCCTTGGCATTTATACTTGTCTGCAGTCATGTGCCAAATCCCTTATGTAAAATCACCTCTTGGCAGCCTGAACCCACCCCTTTGCCAGCTAGGCTAGGACAGGTTTGAAGTGCAGTGGTGGACAGAACCTTATCCTCAATTCTGTTATATTTTACTTAATATGATAACAACAACAATAATAATAATAATAAAGGATCCTCAAGATACATTGAAGCAACAACCATGGAAAAATTTTGCATGTAAAATTTTTCAGAAAATGAAAAATTAATAATTTTTATTCTTGAACATTTCCTCTGAGCACTCATCCATATGCAACTATTTTATAAAATTTGTAATTTTAGCCAGGTGCCCAGTGGCTCACATTTGTAATCTTAGCTATTCAAGAGGCTGAGATCTGAGGATCACAATTTTTTTTTTTTGGTCCAGTTGTGGGGCCTGAACTCTGGGCCTGGCCGCTGTCCCTCAGCTCTTCAGCTCAAGGCTAGTGCTCTACAACTTGAGCCACAGCGCCACTTCCGGCTTTTTTCTTTTTGTTTATGTGGTGCTGAGGAATCGAACCCAGGGCCTCATGCATGCAAGGCAAGCACTCTACCACTGAGCCACCTTCCCAGCCCTGAGGATCACAATTTAAAGCCAGACAGGGCAGGTAAGTCCATGAGACTCTGATCTCCAATTAGCCACCCAAAAACCAGAAGTGACCTTGTGGCTTAAGTGGTAGAGCCCTAGCCTTGAGTTGAAGAGCTCAGGGACAGCACCCAGACCTCACAACCTACCAAATAAAATTTATAATTTTAATGCTTGTTATTAGCTTTTGTTTTTATCCAATTATATTCATGCCACTCACTTTGCCACCACTTACTGAGTTCCTACTAAATACAGGACCTCTGGAGATCAAGGGAAATATTTCACATATCTGTGAAATATTCCATGTATGAAAGAAGACTAGATGAGAAGAAAACCTGTGTGTGCCTTTTTTAAATTTTCAATTGATGGTTTCCCTGGTGTGTAGTACTTTACTTGACGTTCTCTCCAGTTAAAAGCTTAACTCTGAGTAAGTAAACTATTCTTTACTTAGAGTTGCTGCTGATATAGTTCTGTAGGAGATCTGTTTTTAATTGTGAAAGGGCCCATATCCCTTTGGCCTTAGAGATATTTTTAAATGCAGTTGCATAAACTAAGATTAGATTTGAAAACATTTACAGCAGTTTTCTGCATTGCCGTGAGCAACTGTGTTTTCCTGTCATATCTGGTATAGTACCAGGCATACAGCTGACACATAGTAAGTGCTTCCTGGTGAAGTGAGTGCTATTCCATACTGTGTCTTTTCATGTGTTATACAACACAGCCAACAAAGCTTATGAAATCCTATACAATCACATCCACAGCACTTATATAAACTAGAGTAAGTGAGACATGGTAAGACTAAAACTGAAAACCATTCAGAATTGTCTAGAAGTGGTTAGAAAAAAAAGCAGAAGTAACAGGAGGAAACCTTCAATATTTTAAAACCTATTGATCCTGCAAAAAGAAAAGAAAATCTGAACTGTTACTTCCCTGAACACTATCTAGGGAAACACAAGTTCTGTTTCCTAAATTATCACCTCATGCATGCATAAGTGTGTGTGTGTGTGTGTGTGTGCGCGCGCGCGCGCGCGTGCACGCGCGCATGTGCTGCTGGGGCTTGTTATCAATCCTCATACATTTAGAGCCTCATACATGTGCTAAATTATTGCTTTTAAGTCCTGGACACTATGAGTACGTACATAATATAAATAATGAAAATAAGGAACAAAGAATAAACATGGTGAAATATTAATGGTTTTTCAAAATTGAGCTGTAAACCCACTCCGTACAAATCTTTCATATCCGATGTCTGATTCCAGTGTTACACAGAAAGACACATTCCTCGGGGCTTTGTATATTCCCTCCCATTTCCTTTCAGAATTCCACCCAACAGGGCAGAAGAATGAAGTCAGAGCCATGTGCAACTCCATGGCCACAATCCAAATGAAACTGCTTGCCTGACTGAAGGGACAGGCCCCCTCTGCATTTTTGAATTCCTTCTGTTTGACTCACGGGACTTAATTTTTTCCAAGCTTTTTTTTTTTTAACTCTCCTTGCCACATATTAAATAACCAAAAAACAGAATGTCATTTTTCTTCTAGCTCTCACATTTGCTATCAGTGTAATATAAATACTTAAAGACTTTTGTTCTACTCTGACAGATGTGTTATCTTCATATAAAGTCTGACCATTTCTATTTTACTGTTGGCTGATGAGGTCTGTAAATGTTTGTTCTAAAGACTTCTTATGCCTGTATCTATATTATTGCATTTTAAATAATAGCCAAATTACTAGAATTTGTTACAAGAAAGTATTTTCAATTAATGTGAATTACTTTATTCAATGTGAAAATATGTTTTCTTTTCTTTTTCATTTTTTTTGGTGCCAGGACCTGGGCACCAGGTCTCTTAGATTTTTCACTCAAGGTTAGCACTTTGCCACTTGAACTCCATTTACAGCTTTTGGTAGGTATGCTATGCCTGACTTTGAAACTATGATCCTCAAATCTCAGATTCTCAAGTAGCTGGGGTTACAGCCATGAACTACTGGTACTCAGCTAAATATCAGTGTTCTTGCATTTATTTATTTATTTATTTAAACTTTTTTTGGGGGAGGGTCCGGTCGTGGGCCTGAACTCTGGGCCTGGGTGCTGTCCCTCAGCTCTTCAGCTCAAGGCTAGCACTCTACCACTTTAAGCCACAGCGCCACTTACCATTTTCTGGAGGTTACATGTCAATAAGAGTCACACGGACTTTCCTGCCTAGGCTGGCTTCAGAGATCCTCAGATCTCAGCCTCCTGAGTAGGTAGAATTATAAGCATGAGCCACTGTGCCCAACAATATTCTTGCCTTTAAAAAGTTATTTTTTAAATGTCAGTGGAAATGGCATAAGATAAAACTGAATTAGTTCAAAAAATCTAATCAGTCATGATATAGTAAACCACATTAGTTGTACTCAAAGACAAGCATAAAAAATGAAAACAAGCCAGGTACCCGTGGCTCACGTCTGTAATCCTAGCTACTCAGGAGGCTGAGATCTGAGGATTGCAGTTCAAAGCCAGCCTGGCCAAGGAAGTCTGTGAGACTCTTATCTCCAAGAAAACCACCAGAAAACTGGAAGTGGGGCTGTGGCTCAAGTGGTAGAACGTTAGCCTTGAGCTGAAGAGCTGAGGGACAGCGCCCAGGCCCGGAGTTCAAGCCCCAAAACTGACCAAAAAAAAAAAAAGATTCACTAAGGGTGTGTTTCTCTTTATTGTATAGGATACTCCTTTAGATGGTAAAATTAGTTATATGTCTAATACTTCTTTTTTTTTTTTTTTGTCGGTCGTGGGGCTTGAACTCTGGGCTTGGGCGCTGTCCCTCAGCTCTTCAGCTCAAGGCGAGCACTCTACCACTTGAGCTACAGCACCACTTCCGGTTTTCTGGTGGTTTATTGGAGATAGGAGTCTCACGGTCTCTCCTGCCCGGGCTGGCTTTGAACCGCGATCCTCAGATCTCAGCCTCCTGAGTAGCTAGGATTACAGGCGTGAGCCACCAGCGCCCGGCTATGTCTAATACTTCTACTGCTGCCTGTCTCCCTCATAGTGACATTTCCAATACTCATCTTCTTATTAGGTAGTTATCCTATTTGAGCATACCTCATGAGTTATAAGATCTGTGACTAAGTATGTTGTGTCTTATTAGCCCAGGAAACATTTTCAGAAATAAGAAAAGCCAGCCAGTGTACATTATTTCAGAGGTTCTCTTATAGTGATAATGTCTTATGTCAGCTAAAATATCTCCCATAATTCTCCAGTCTACAGGACAAAGCCCAGATTTTTTGGTGTAACATTCAAACTCCCTAAAACTTAACCCCAAACTACTTTTACATCTTATCTTCTATTAGTCTTCTCTATCAGCTTTCTGTTCCAGCCAAACTGGTTTTTCTGAAGTCCCAGGAATAGACTGACACTGCCGTGACAGCTATAACACCTAAGGATTTTTGAAGAGTTGGAAAGTAATGTGTTTCCTTTCCCTTCTTCATCTCCAAAACCTACTACTCATCCTTTAAGACTTGCTTTAGATATAAGTGTTCTCCACTCCCTTATACACAGAATTGCATGAGCAATTTACTGGAGCATATGAGTAACAACCATGTTAGCAGATACACTCTGCTTCACAACCTCCTTTATTATGGATTCAATTTGACTCATTATTAGTTAGCTTTTCATGAAACTGCTTCCTCAGGGAGTAAGCTCTTCCAGGACATAACTCCACTCAGGCACTTAAAAAAATATTTTGGTTGGTCATGAGGCTCAAACTCTGGGCTTGAGTGTTGTCCCCGAGCTCTTCAGCTCAAGGCTAGTGCTCTAGCCCTTGAGCCACAGAGCTACTTCTGGTTTTCTAGTGGTTAATTGAAGATAAGAGTCTTATGGACTTTCCTGTCCAGTCTGGCTTTGAACTGCAATCCTCAGATCTCAGCCTCCTGAGTAGCTAATATTACAGGGGTGAGCCACTGGCGCCCAACTCTTTATATTAAATACCTAGTAGATGTCTTGATTTAGTATGTAAAATAAAAATTGGCTACTTTTACTGATTCAACTGGTCTAATCAATGATTATTAGCAGTATTGTTTAGAAAGTTTTACTAAGGAATTTGGGGATTTTGATAATGGTAATGGAAGTTTCTGGGGAACATGTGAGTCAGGAAAAGAATACTTCAATTTGGGGGGGGAGTTTCTTTTAAAATCAAACCAATAGAAATTTATTATAAATACCAAGTAGAGACATTTAAATTGTTTTAATCTAAATTAAATATGTCAATACACTAACAAATTACTCTAATTTCTGTCTTCATTTTCAGTATTTATTCAAAAGTGAACATAGGCTGGGTGCTGGTGGCTCACACCTATAATCCTAGCTACTAAAGAGGCTGAGATCTAAGGATTGCAACCTGAAGCCAGCCTAGACAGGAAAATCTGTGAGACCTTTAGCTCCAAAAAACTTACAACCCCCCCCAAAAAAAATAAAAAACAAAACTGGAGGTAGAACTATGGCTCAAGTGGCAGAGCACTAGCTTTGAGCAAAAATAAGTTCAGAGACAGTGCCCAGGGCCTGAGTTCAAGCCCCATGACTGATACCCAAAAAGACAGACAGACAGACTATTCACTTACTTGTCTATTAATTTTTTTTTGCCAGGACTGAGGCTTGAATTCCAGCCTTCTTGCTCTTGTTTGGTTTATAATTTCTCACAATTGGTATTCTATAACTTGGGCCAGACCTCCAGTCCAGCATTTTGCCAGCCAATTAGAGGTGGAGCCTTGAAGAGTTTTCTGCATGGCTCCTTTTAAACCTCAATCCTTCAAGTCTCAGCTTCTTGAGTAGCTATGATTACAGGTATCAACCACCAGGGCCTACCTCATCTTATTTATTTTTAATGTCTGCTTAATATAGAGCTAATTTGTTTAATGGCCTTCAATTATCTAATACTGTTTTCTTTTCTTGTCCTAGATCTTATACACTGCATAATTTCAATCTACCTCCTGATCTCTGAATATATTATACGTTTTCCTTGCCAGCCCCCAGTTGCTCACACCTGTAATCTTAGCTACTCAGGAGGCTGAGAGCTGAGGATCAGTTTGAAGCCAGGCCAGCCAAGAAAGGCTGTGAAACTCATATCCCCAAGAAACTACTCAGAAAAAGCTTGAAGTGGCACAGTGGCTCAAGGGGTAGAGCACTAGCCTTGAGCCAAAAGCTCAGGGACAGCACCTAGAGCCAGGGTTAAAAATAAATAAATAAATAAAATAAATTAGCAGAGTGTCAGTGGCTCATGCCTGTAATCCTAGCTACTCAGGAGGCTGAGATCTGAGGATTGAGGTTCAAAGCCAGCCTGGGCAGGGAAGTCTGTGAGACTCTTATCTTCCAATAAACCACTAGAAAACTGGAAGTGGTACTGTGGCTCAAGTGGTAGAGAGCTCACCTTGAGCTGAAGAGCTTAGGGACAGCACCCAGGCCCAGAGTTCAAGCCCCATGACCACCACCACCACCCCAAACAACAACAACAAAATTTCTCCTTTCCTCATTCATGTGACCCAATCTTTGTTCAAAGTAAAGGTTTTATAATTTTTTTGTTCTTGATCTTGACCTAACATGATATGCATATTATAAGATACACAAAGAAATAAAAAGGTGTTTCAATAACCAGTATTGTTAAAAATGTTTTAATATTTAAGCTCTTATACTTTTTTGTTTTTACCTTCAATTATTGCTTCCTAACCTCAAATTACTAAGTGTTCCAGATGCAGCATCTGTAAATGTTTTTGTGGTTATGAAGACTCATCTTAGCCATATCTCAATCATATTTCAAACTTTAACAACAATAGGTTGTAATTTCATATTTCAAAAACTTCATGATGGTAATCAGTGAATAAATGGTTTTATAGGTAGGAGAAATAAGATCTACTGCACAGCATAGTGTAGGAAAAATAAGATCTACTGCACAACATAGTGAATGCAGTTGACAACTGAGTATTATACATTTCAATATCACTAAAGGAGTAAATCTTAAATGTTCTCATGACCAAAAAATGTCAAATATTTCAGAGTACGGCTAGGTTTATTGTCTTATTTGATCACTCAACATTGCATTTAAATCACTAATGCCATTTTGTTATCCATAAATATGTGCAACTATTATCTGTCAATATGTAATAAATAACTTGACAATTTAAAAAATTACAGGCCCACTTGCTAAATCTGATCAGCATTTTGATAAATATTACTTTATATGATCAAATGCACAACAGCATTGTGTCTTTTTTTTTTTTTTTGTCCGTCATGGGGCTTGAACTCTGGGCCTGGGCGCTGTCCCTCAGCACTTCAGCTCAAAGCAAGCACTCTACCACTTGAGCCACAGCACCACTTCCAGCATTGTGTCTTTATGTTCCTCTCCTAAGAGTATCCTCCTTTGATCTCACTGTGTGTGAACTGTTGAACTACTGGTAAAATCTGTAACCTATTTTTGTTTTTGTTGCTGTCGTTGGTCATGGGGCCTGAACTCTGGCCTGGGCACTGTCCTCAGCTCTTCAGCTCAAGGCTAGCTAGTGCTCTACCACTTGAGCCACAGCGCCACTTCCAGCTTTTTTCTGTTTATGTGGTGCTAAGGAATCGAACCCAGGGCCTCATGCATGCAAGGTAAGCACTATACCACTGAGCTACCTTCCCAGCTCTGTAACTTATATTTTTATTTTTAGAACTGTTTTTAAAACCTCTGAAGGTCAATTTAGTTAAAAACCAAATGTGACTTGCAGGACCACTTAAGTGCAAGTGCCATTTCTGTCTTGTTTTCTTCCTTTTTCCTGTTGGTATTGGAGATTGAACTCAGGGCCTCAAGCTTGGTAGGTCGACAGTCCACCACTTGAGCTATACTCCCAACCTTGAGTTCTACTGGTTATTTTGGAGATAGAGTCTAACAAACTTTTCTCAATCCTCCACATCTCAGCTAGGGTTACAGGTAGGATTACAGGTAGGATTACAGGCCCAGAACTTGGTACTGTGTTCTTGTAAAGCATATGTAATATTCTATTGAAAGTCAAAAAAACAGAGGAGTACCTAAGTTTACCATACCTTTAAGAATGTGGATTTATACTGTATTCTTAGTATAGTTAAATTGTAGACTACGTAACATTTCTGTCTTCTTCCTCCTCCTCCTTCTCCTCCTCTTCTTTTTTTGGTCGATGAGGCTTGAACTCTGGGCCTGGGCACCGTCCCTGAGCTCTTCAGCTCAAGGCTAATGCTCTACCACTTGAGCCACAGAGCCACCTCCGGTTTTCTGGTGTTTTATTGGAGATAAGAGTCTCACAGATTTCCTTGTCCACCATGGCTTTGAACTTCGATTCTCAGATCTTAGCCTCCTGAGAAGCTAGGATTATAGGCGTGAGCCACTGGTGCCCGGCACATTTGTTCTTTTGATATAAAGACTGAAGAAGGCACTAGGAAATTAATCACTGGAAATGTAAATTTATATTTTATGATCTAAGATCATCCTATGATTTTATTTATAATTTAATTTTGTTTATAATTTAATTTTGTTTATAATTTATTATATTTATATAATATATTATAATTTAATTTATTTAATTTTATT
This sequence comes from Dipodomys ordii, assembly GCF_000151885.1. Lineage (NCBI taxonomy): Eukaryota > Metazoa > Chordata > Mammalia > Rodentia > Heteromyidae > Dipodomys > Dipodomys ordii. Next base: position 12,962,198 of record NW_012267261.1, read on the forward strand.
TATAATTTAATTTTAATTTAATTTTATTTATAATTCAACCTATAGGTTCACTTACCCAACTTTGGATATAGTAGTTGTCCTTTCTTTCTTTCTTCCTTCCTTCTTTTGTTAGTTGTGGGGCTTAAACTCAAGTCCTGGCGCTGTCCTTGAGCTTTTTCTGCTCAAGGCTAGGGCTCTACCAGTCTCAGCCACAGCTATACTTCCGGTTTTCAGGTGGTTAACTGGAGATGAGTCTTGTGGAGTTTCCTGTCTGGGCTGGCTTTGAACTATGATTCTCAGCCTGAGTAGCTAGGATTATAGGTGTGAGCCACCAGTGCCCAGATAGAATAATAGTTTTAATTATCACTTGGGAAAAAATCTCTGGGACATTTGACCTCTCCTGTGTGTACTCTGTGCAAATGTCCTGTCCACCACAACAGTCAGTAGGCATCTCTAGATGAGTTTTATTCATCTTTATACCTCCATACCATTAAGGTCTAGGCTAGTATCCTACAAAGATATCAAAGGTTGAATAAATGAGTACTACATGGACTTGAGTGAAAGGTATTTTGCTTATTTTGAATGCTTTTCTAGGGAGTAAGTGCTAGCGTTAGGGCATGAGACTGAAGCATCAGGCTTGACACACCACTTTTTAGATGTGTAAATCTGACCAATGTTCTTTGCTGGGTTTTTTTTTTTTCAGTTTTCTTATAAGGAAAACAGAGATAATAGCATTGCACCTGTCCTTAAAGATGGCTGATTATTATGTCCCAAACATCTAGCACAGTATCTGGGACAAATTAATTGTAAGGTCCGCTCCTGGATGGCGAGCAGACTCCATGCGGACTCCACCCTCCTCGCAGCAAAGTCTCCACCCAGTACCTGCGTTACCTAGGCAACTGGCACACCTGGAAGAGGTCACATCTGCATCTGCTGTGGTCACATCTGAATTTGATGTGGCCACACCTTTCTCCGCCTATACCCTAGATAAGGCCTAGCCCAAGCCCAGAAGCCCTCTCTCTGCTCTTTTCTAGCTCTTTCTCAGCTCTTTCCTAGCTCCCTTCTCTTTCCTAGCTCTCTCTTTCCCACCTTTCCCAGACGCTCTCTTTTCTAGCTCTTTTCTCTCTTTCCCAGCTCTCTCTCTCTTTCCCAGCTCTCTTTCCCAGGCCTTTCCCCACCGCGTGGAGGACCAAGATGGCCTGGTGCCAGCTGGAACAATGAATAAACCTACCCCTTACCTGAATACCACATGTGTGGTGCAGTTCTTACTCGGCTACCTCTTTTTAAAAACCTAACAGTAATTAAGTTCCTGTTAATGATTTCTAGTACAGCGAGTCATTTCATCACCGTTATTTTGAATATACACTGTCACAACTAGTTTCTTTTTTGGAAATAAAAGCTGCCTACATGTGGCTCATGCCTGTAATCCTAGCTACTTAGGAGGCTGAGATCTGAGGATCACAGTTTGAAGCCAGCCCAGGCAGGCAAGCCCATGAGACTCTTGTCCCCAATTAATCACACACAAAAAAAGCCAGAAGTGGCACTATGGCTCAAGTGGTAGAGTGCTAGCCTTGAATGAAAAGAGCTCAGAGACAGGACTCAGGCCCAGAGTTCAAGCCCCAGTACCGGCAAGAAAAAAAAAAAAGAGTTGCCTACAGATGAGAACATTTCTTTTTTTTTTGTCGGTCGTGGGACTTGAACTCTGGGCCTGGGCGCTGTCCTTCAGCTCTTCTGCTCAAGGCGAGCGCTCTACCACTTGAGCTACAGCGCCACTTCCGGTTTTCCAGTGGTTTATTGGAGATAGGAGTCTCACGGTCTCTCCTGCCTGGGCTGGCTTTGAACCGCGATCCTCAGATCTCAGCCTCCTGAGTAGCTAGGATTACAGGCATGAGCCACCAGTGCCCGGCAGATGAGAACATTTCTGCTGCTACTTCAAAGCTTTAAAAAGTCTCCTGATTTTTGAGCTAGATGCTAGTGGCTCATGATTGTAATACTAGCTAGTTGGGAAGCTGACATGAGGAAGATTGAAGAATGAAGTCAGGCTGGGCAGAAAAGTTCATGAGACTCCCTTCTTAAAGGAAGAAGCTGGACCTAGAGATGTGCACTGATCACCCCAGCTATGGTGGGAAGAAAAAAAAATGATTAAAATTTAGGTGCCTGGGGGGAGGGTGGGTGGGAGATAGGAAGGGATGGGAAGAGGAAACAAAGGAGGAGGCCATAATGCTTGATAAGAAATGTACTCATTATCTTGCCCATGTAATTGTAACCTCTCTGTATGGTATTTTCACACACACACACACACACACACAATTAGGTGCCTGCCCAGGCTGAATGATGGTGTTGATGCTCATGAGATCTGATGACTGCAGTTTAAAGCCAGCCCAGGCAAGAAAGTCCATGAATCTTATCTCCAATTAACCATCAAAAAGCCAGATGTGGATCCACCGTTCAAGTGGTTGGGCATTAACCTTGCACAAAAGCAATCTCAGCGACAGTATCCAGGCCCTGAGTTCAAGTCCCAATATAGGCACACATACGCATGTGCATGAGCATACATGGTGGGGGAGAGAAAGGGGGGGGGACCTTATTTCAAAAATAACCAGCTCATAAAGGGCTGGAGGCATGTTTCAGCAGAACACTTGCTTAGCAAGTGTGAGGTACTGAGTTCAACCCCAGTACTGAAAAAAAGTGCTCTGGTTTTCCAGTTCTTTCTTGTGCACAGCCCTGAAAATACCTCCTGAATCTTTCTAAAAATGCCTAACTGCTGATAATGTTAAATTAAATTCCTATCCTATGGGATAGATAGCAAAGATATTGACAAAAGGTAGAAAATTAAGATATTGGAAACCATGAAGGGAATCCAATAAGCTACCACAGCTAGTATTTCCAGACACTTATATGTGCATATGCAAACAGGTACATATGCAATTTTACACAAATAGATATAATAGCATTACTTCTTGAGGGAATGTAGAATGATCTAAGGCTGGACTCAAATTGACTTGGTATAAATCCCATCCCAACTATTCCATTTATCGTGTATCCTTGAGCAATGTATGTATCTTAAAACTCATCCTCCACCTCCAATCATTTCATAAAAAGGCTAATGATGGCCGGGCGCTGATGGCTCACGCCTGTAATCCTAGCTACTCAGGAGGCTGAGATGTGAGGATCAAGGTTCAAAGCCAGCCCGGGCAGGAAAGACCGTGAGACTCCTATCTCCAATAAACCACCAGAAAACCGGAAGTGGCGCTGTAGCCAAGTGGTAGAACACTCGCCTTGAGCTGAAGAGCTGAGGGACAGCGCCCAGGCCCAGAGTTCAAGCCCCACGGTTTTTTTTTTTTTTTTTTTTGGGTCCGGTCGTGGGGCCTGAATTCTGGGCCTGGGTGCTGTCCCTCAGCTCTTCAGCTCAAGGCTAGTGCTCTACCACCTGAGCCACAGCACCACTTCCGGCTTTTTTCTTTTTGTTATGTGGTGCTGAGGAATCGAACCCAGGGCCTTGAGCATGCAAGGCAAGGACTCTACCACTGAGCCACCTTCCCAGCCCAAGTCTGTGAAACTCTTATCTCCAATAAACCACCAGAAAACCAGAAGTGGTGCTGTAGCTCAAGTGGTAGAGCGCTCACCTTGAGCTGAAGAGTGCAATGACAGCACTCAGGCCCAGAGTTCAAGCTACCCAAAATCGACAAAAAAAGAAAAAGAAAAGAAAAAAGGTTAATGATGATTGTCCGACACCAGTGGCTCACACCTGGCAATCCTAGCTACTCAAGAAGGCTGACATCTGAGGATCACCTTCAAAGCCAGCCTGGGCAGAAAAGTCCTCATGAGACTCCTATCTCCAATTAACCACTCAGAAATGGGAAGTGGCATTGTAGCTCAAAGCACGAGAGCACTGGATTTGAGCAAAATTGCTTAGCGACACTGCTCAGGCTAATAGTAGTTATCTCTTGAGGTTTTAGGGAAGGTATCAATAAATATAATTTTTTTCTTTCCTCTATTTTTTTTTGGAGGGGGGGGGGTCTGATCATGGGGCCTGAACTCTGGGCCTAGGTGCTGTCCCTCAGCTCTTCAGCTCAAGGCTAGCGCTCTACCACTTGAGCCACATCGCCACTTCCAGCTTTTTTCTTTTTTGCTTATGTGGTGCTGAGGAATTGAAGCCAGGGCCTCATGCATGCAAGGCAAGCGCTCTACCACTGAGCCACCTTCCCAGCCCCATCTTTTTGACCTTGATATTGGGAAGTTTTCCTTGGCTTTACTGGTGAACAGTTCTTCCAGTCTACAAGTACCTAGAGCACACTTATCAAAATTTGAAGAATAGCACCCAATAACTGTTAGGCTTTTTAATTCATATTGCTAAATAAATGAAGCTTCAGGAAGAGTTTGCTCATCAGTTTGTTTGGGTTCATCTAAATAAATTGTCTTTCATATTTTATGTGCTTCTTTGTTATAAAACCTGCCTATCTTTTCTTCTAGCTTCAATTAAAAATGCAGCTAAGTGACTCTGGAGCATTCCATTTAATCACTCTTGGGTAGAGTGTCCGCATTTGTGCAAATAGAAAAATAGCTTCCCTTCCTATTTTACTATATTGTGAGAATTAAACAATGTAATGCATATCAAAGTACTTCATAAACTACAAAGCAATATTCAAGCACTTGGTATTTCTACAGAATACAGGAAGTCATTTCACATGCATTAACTCATACTTATATAGGATTTTTTTTTGTCAGTCCTGATATTGAACTCAGGGCCTGGGCACTGTCCTTGAGCTTCTTTTGCTCAAGGCTAGCACTCTACCACTTGAGCCACAGTGCCACTTCTGGCTTTTTCTGCATATGTGATTCTTAGGAATTGAACCCAGGGCTTCATGCATGCTTGGCAAGCACTCTACCACTAAGCCACATTCCCAGCCCTAGACTTTTATTTTTTACGCACTTGTTCTGTACTACCCAGCTTTCCTACTTTCCCCCACTTAATTCCTTGGTTTACTATTACTTCTGGTTTTATAAGGGACCATGCCCTTGAGGAAACCATATTGTGATGATTCTGGGTACACAAAGTACAAGACATAAGGCTTATGCCTTGTATACTTTCGCCATAGGATAAAGAAAGAAGGATGGGGATTGTGTAGAGAGTGTAGAGTGTGAGAAGTGTAGAGTAGGATCTGAATCCTGGTTGTAGATCTTGGAATGTTGGTGAACTTTCTGGGTCTCAGTTTCCTCATCTGAAAATTGAAGGTGGTTATAGGATTATTGTAAATTTAAATAAGATAGTATATATGAAGTACAAGAAAACAGTGCCTGAAACATGGTAAAAATACCCATCAGAATTACAAATGATATGTGGTGGGAAGCAGGTGAAGTAAGAGGTTTAAAAAAATTTTAGAAAAACCACTAAATGTTAGTTTCAGCAGTTATACACATACACACACACACACACACACACACACACACATACATATATGTATATGTATGTATTTTTTTTCTGGTCCTGGGCATGAAGTCAGGGCATGGGTGCTGCCCCTAAGCTTCTTTGTTCAAGGCTAATGTTCCACCACTTGAGCCACAGTCATTTCCAGCTTTTCCTGAGTAGTTTATTGGCGATAAGAGTCCCATGGGGATTTATCTGCTTGGGCTGACTTTGAACTGTGATCCTCAGATCTCAGCCTTCTGAGTTGCTACGATTACAGACATGAGCCATCAGCAACCAGCAGTAGTTGTATATTTTTATTTATTTTTGCCAGTCCTGGGGTTTGAACTCAGGCAACTGTCCCTAAGCTTCTTTTTGCTCAAGCCTAGCACTCTACCACTTGAGCCACAGTGCTATTTCTAACTTTTTCTGTTTTGAGGAATTGAACCCAGGGCTTCACGGATGCTAGGCAAGCACTCTACCATTAAGCCACATTGCCAGCCCCTACTTGTATATTTTTAAAATAAATGTTTTCATCCTCAAGTTGTATTTGCAGAGCAAAGCATATTTTTTCCTATAAGGCCCCCCTTACCCCATAAGATTCCTTCTTTTACCACCTTTATCCCCTTTGTGTGTGTGTGTGTGCATGCGCGCACACATGCACACATACTGGGCTTGAACTCAGAGCCTCTCTTATTCAACTTTTTCACTGCTAGTGCTCTACCATTTGAGCCATGTGTCTGTTTCCAGCTTTTTGCTGGAGATAAGAGTCTCTGGGGCTTGTTTGCCTGCTTGACTTTGAAGCTTGATCATCAGATCTCAGTAATATGAGTAGCTAGTATTATAGATATGAGTCACTGGTGGCTAGTAATTTTTTTCTTTTAAACAGCACCAGTTAAAAGTATTTGAAGGCAGCAAAAGAAAAGCTGCTAATATAACCTTAAGGTAGAGCATTTTTGTACTTACTACATACAAGAATAGCCATGTTTCCAGTGTGTATAACCTAAATATTTGTCATTCGCTTTCTTGCTGCTATAATTGGGAGTAGGGATGAGAAACAGAGAGAAGGCAGGCAGGATCGAAAGATTTGCTTCACAGCATTTTAGAACAGTGGCAAAGGTCTTTCATCCATAATAGCATGGTGAGGCACCTCAAGGATGACAGAGTTGCCAAGCAGTGAGTTTGCTTTTAGCATTCTTTACCCCCTTCCTCCCTCGCATCCAGAAACCTCTGGTTCTCTTTTAATGGTAAAGAACAAGAGCCTCTACTGCTTTCAGGCTATAAAATCTGCAATTAGGTTTGAGATAACAAATTGATTGCTTTTGGCTACATCTACTCTGGGATATTTTTACTTTGGCCTTGGAAATATTGGTTGCCTACGTAAAAAAAAAAGTCTAGCAAGCTCAAGTTTAACTCCAACTTTAGAGCATCTCTGGGGAAGAAAAACAGAATATGCCACTGGGCTGAACCCACGTTTCTAGAGGTTGCAATTTGCTCTCATAATAGCATGGATACTCCTATTTCCATATTCCTGACATATTCCTCATTGTCTTATACCAAGCTGGCCTCAATATTCTGGCTTCTGCGCCTGAAAACCCTATTTAGACCTCCTTTCCTGTCTCTCATCAAAGCTTACTTTGTTCGGTCCAATCAGTCTTTCAAAGCAGTAGCTAGGTAATCTGATCAAGTGCAAGGACTTTTACACGTGCTTTCGGAAGATAGCATCTGAACAAAAAGGGATGACTCTGCAGGTGGAAATAACAAGCACCTCTGGATTACAATCAGGATGGCCAGTCCGTCTTATCCCATATGAACTGTTTTCAGGTGGGCCAAAGGAATTGGTTCCCTGGTAGAACAAAGGACACTGGCCTGCATGTGTGAAATAGACTGTAGTTACTTGAATAGACCAAGACTATCCCGGTTCGAAAAGATCCGAAGCTACTGCGGGGTGCAGTTCTGGCTCTTCCTTTCCCGGGAGGCTTTAGGATATCCAGTCTGACGGCATTTCCCCTCACCTGCGCTGGGGCCCGCGCCGCGCCGGGCAGTCGCGCCCAAGGAGCGCGCGCATCCAGCATGAGCTCATCTCTCAGGGGCGTTTCCACAAGGCCGGGCCAGGCCGCGCGCGCTGGGCGCGGTGGGCCTCCTTCTATCAGTGGTCCCCCCCGCCCTCCCGCAGATGCGAGGGGCGCGGCACCTTCCCCCCCCGCCCCCCGCACCGCCCCAGGCACGGCTCTTCGGAAGCTTTGTTCAGACTCTGGGTGCTAGCTCCTGCCGATCTCGGCTTTTTGGTCAGTCCGGTTCTTTGGGGGGGGGGGAGACATCCCACTCCCCCGCGCTCCCCACCGCCCCCATCCTCTCTCAGCACGCTCGATCTAGAGAACGCAGCACGAGCCGCGCCCCGAGGAGAGCCTCCGGTGGGTGGGAACGGCCCCTCGCCCTCGATCCGCTCCAGCGCTCCGGGCGCTGCCAGCCGACCACAGGAGTTTCGGACGGGCTGCGCACAAAGCCCGCGCCCCTATCTGCGGTTTTCACACGGATAGTGAGCAGCCGTAGGCTAGCCCGTCCGTCAGACGACAGTTGGCCACGACCCCGGCGCGATTCTCTCCGCTCTAGGGACCACCGGAGGCCAATCGTACTGCGGCTAGGTCTTGCGATTGCACGGCATTGCGCACCCATTGGCCGCTGCCCCGGGACTCGGCAGCCCGCCTCTCTCCCACCCCCTCCCAACTCCAGTTCCAAAGCTGCAAGCCAATGAGATGGCACTTTGTAGACGCCCTCCCTTCGCCGCCGCGACGGCCCACCTCGGCAAGGGAGGGCAGGTTCTGATTGGCCAGACGTTCTCGGAAGCCCTCTTCCCTTAACCAATCATCGAGAAAGGTGCACTCCCAGCGGAGTTTTCCGGCCAATGAGGGAGCGGCCGCAGTGCCCCGCCGTGAAGTTTCTCCTGCGACTCTGCGTTTCGCTATCTTAAAAATTCTTCCTTCTTTTTTTTTTTTTCCCCCTCAGGGCTGGAAACTTTGATTGGCCACTGTTGTTATCATCGAATTTTCTCCTCCAGCCAGCCCTAGAACAAGGCGAGCCCACCTTCTTTCCCTTCGGCTACTTTCGGCCTTTTACGCTCTCCGGGCGTAGCTTCCCAGCGACACTTTCTAATTGGTCCCTCGGCCCCATCGGCTTTTTCCGGCAAGAGCCGCAAACAAACGACGCCGTTGATTGGCTTGGCCTTTGGGTTTCGGCTTTCCAGCCACAGCGGGCGGGCGCGGGCTCGGCGGGCGATTCCCAGACGCAGGTTACGCGGGCGGCGGGGCGCAGGGCGGTGTAAGGCTGGGTGGGGGAGGAAGGAGGCGGAGGACGCGTAGGGAGGAGAGGAGGGGGAGGGGAGGGGGAAGCGCTCGGCGGCTGCGCAGACGGCGCTCCTCACACAGAGCCGCCCCCGACCCGGGCGAATGCGGGCTTGCGCTGCTGCTGCCGCTGCTGCCGCCGCCTCCGCCGCCACTACCGCCGCGGCCCGGGCCGACTGACAAAGGAAGGAAGGAAGCGAGGAGGAGCTGACCCCGCAGCCACTGACAAGGCTCCGGGCTGGGGGCACAGCACGGACACTTCCCGATCCGCACGGAGCAGAGGCGAGGGGCGGAGGGCGGCCGCGCCGCCGGTGCCGCGGCCGGGGGAGGGGGCCTCAGCGAGACGGAAGCGGTTGTCGGGTTCCCATGTCCCCGGCGTACGGGGAGCAATCGTGGAGCCGCTGCCTGGGGTCTGAAGGGAGCTGTCTTCGCCACCACCGCCGCCGCCATGGCCGCTGGATCCAGCCGCCGCCTGCAGCTGCTCCTGGCGCAATGAGGAGCGGAGTCGCCGCCGCCGCCACCGCCACCGCCACCACCGCCCGCCCCTGACGGACTAGCGACTCCGCCGCCCTCCGGCTCGCCGGGCCCTCGCCGTCAGCCGCCGGATCCCGCCGCTGCTCGAGCCGCAGCGCTGCCCGTCGCATCTCGGAGCCGCCTCCTCCTCCCGCCCGCCCGCCTCCTTCCCATCCCCCTTCTCTCCAAGCGTGAGACTCGTGATCCTTCCGCCGCTCTCCTTCATTGACTCGGGGAAAAAAAAATCCCCGAGGAAAATAGAATATTCAAAGTACTTAATTTCATTCAACTGTTTGCTCTTTCCTTTCACGGGATATATATATGTAATTATATATATATATATATACATCTATTTTTAAAGGACCCTTCCCCTTTACCCTTTTACTCCCCTCTCAGCAAAGGGAGGTGAAAGAATTGTGTCCCCTCCTCTTCCCTCCCCCCCCCGTCCCAAATCATCTATATGTTAAATATCCGTACCGATCTGTCTCGAAGGAGAAATACAACCCTCTGCTTTTTTCGAAAAGAACAATATAGCTATTACAAAAGCCAAGAGGACGAAGTCTTTTTTGTTTGCCTTTTTCTTTTTTCTTCTGGTGGGAGAAACTTAATGCTGCATTTATCATTAACCTAACGCTCCCACATAAAACAAAAGGAAGAAAAAGGAGGAAGGAAGGAAAAAGGTGATTGGGAAGAGCAATCATGTCAGGGCGGCCCAGAACCACCTCCTTTGCGGAGAGCTGCAAGCCAGTGCAGCAGCCTTCAGCTTTTGGCAGCATGAAAGTTAGCAGTGAGTATCGATTTTAATTTTCCACCCGCTTTGCACCTCACCCTTAAAATAGGAAAATCTCGGGATACCAGGAGCTTAAAACTGTTAGATCTCTTACTGGAACAATCCAAGGTAATGGAACAGGGCAAAACCTGTCTTCAGTCAAGGATGAGGCCGCTCCCTCTTTTCTCCTCCCATCCCCGACCCTTCCCCCCCCCCTCCCCCAGGTCTCCTTAACCTTGAATTGAGAGACTAGGATTTTATTTGGATGATTCCATTGGAAACTTATTTCTCGTCGTATACCTGGCTTGCTGTTGGTAGTTAGCTTTATTAAGTGCTCCAGTGTTTGCGCGTTAAAATGGCAATGGAAAGGGTTTCTAAAAGCCCATGGTTTGATATCAAGAGGACAGACTTGATTCATAACCGTGATGTGCAATTTGCAGAGTGTATGTGTGTCTTCTGGACTGAAGGGAAGGTATTTTGCTTAGTTCACATCCCAAGGGTTTTAGGTTTGTATTCTTCATACAGACGTAAAAGCCTCTCTATTCTTGTTGAGACATTAATAGAGACATCCGAGCCTCCTAACATTTATTTCTCTTTTGCCAGTGTGACTATACAAAGTATTTCTTTTTAATCTGGGGATGAACTTCCCCGGAGTTGGCATTCATGTTGGATCAACCGTAGATCCCTCCCTTTACTAGGGACGGGTGGGGGCCATAAATACCCGGCAGCAGTTTCTTCTCTTGTGCATTGTCTTCAGTTGGTTAAGTGCCTTAATATGTTATCGCTCAACCTTCCTGTTTTGACATTACCAGTCTGCCACTATGTAATTTGTTCAAAAGGTAACTTGGAAGCAGGTCCGAGTTTTGACTGGTTTGTATTGTCATAGGCCCCAAAGTTAAATGTCACTGATTGTCATTTAAGTTTTGAGGTGCCATTGCATTCTGTAGTACAGGGGATTCCTTTTAAAGGACTATTTAAAATGCTACTGCATTAATTTCTGTTACATTTACCTCAGACTGGTTTTAGTTACAAGATTATGGATTTAGTCTTTTCCATCCTAGCTTTAGCAAAGGGTTGTGGTGCTAGACATAAAATGATAATTTGGGTTGTTATTGGACTTTGTTTAGTTGTGTTCAGGGTTGTGGTCTTCACTAGCTAGCCACTGTACTCTTGCCCTGGATTTGTGCTGAAAAGTGTGTGTTATTAGAAGTTTTTAGTATTCTAAGTATCCAGTGTTCCAGTGTATCTATTTGTGGAGCTGTTTATGTGGTATTTGATGACAGCTTATTTAAACATACTTCCAGAATTTGACAACAAATATCCATGCTGTTTCCATATTTTCTAAAGGCATGATGAGGGCAAAACTAAACTACTTTGTTGCCTTAGAAGAACTGAGAGAACTGGAGAACTAAGGTTTTAGAGTCTAGATGTGTGTACTATTATAGGAAATAGATTGTATCTTTAACAACATAAAGTGATTACTTTTAGTTACTTGCACTCAAACGTTAAATTTTTGTTGGCTTTTGAGACTTAACTGAAACAAGGTAGTCCAAGATAATAATTGAATGGGAGAGATATTTGAAAGTTAACTCAAGGTAGAGGAAGGAAGCTGATTTTTGCATCTTTCAGAGAAAGATCATGCTTTCTAAGCATTTTATGGGGGCATTTGAGAGGAATTAAAAAAAATTCTGGGGTAATTTTCAGCTGTAATGAAGCAAATATTATAGTACATTCTTAAGATCCTCTTGAACTGGAGTGTTTGTATGTTTTTATATTTTGGTCAGATAGCGTCAAACCACTCAATCAGTTTTAGATTATTCATTTATTAGGTTTATTTCAGAGTTGGGTAATGCATGATTACAGTGCTAAGTTTTGGGACTTTCTGTTTCTAGGATTTTCTTTGGAAATGATTAATTCTTAATAGGGATGTTGATGGAAAAGAGAGTCTCAAGTTTGTATGTTAAAAGTGCTGAATTTTATATTATCATAAAAGCCAGTTTAATATTTAAAAAGTTGGTGTTTAATGTTGATGCTCAGCTTTTGACAACTTCAGGTTGTAGAAAAAAGCATTTGTTAGGAGTTCTAAGGGACTCCTTTCAAAACTAGAAATATAGAAGAAATTACAGAATTTGGCCTCCAGCCTTAGTGATAAAGGCAGATTGTGTATGTTGCGGGGGGTGTAGAAAAACAATAGCATGATCTCTGCAAGATTTATTAAATGCAAATTAAATCTATTCAGGAGGGACAATGAGAGATGGCAAAAAAGAAGGGTTTGAGAAGGAAAGCTTCAGCAGAGGTGTGTTTTAAATCAGGCAGCTGTCACTTCTAGGTGATGGAGAAGTAACAAGGAACTTAGATGAGAAGAATGTATAGAAGCAAAAAGTGGTGAGTTTTGTGAGAGAGACAGCAATGAGTTGGTAAATCTGAATTAAATGGCTTGGAAGGAAAATAAGAGATGGAATTTAAGAAATATGACTAACTTAGCTGTTAGAGAATAAAGAAACGTCTGGTTCATATTCAAGAACAATCTGATTAGTGGGGATTGTTGAACCAGATATTTGTGGATGATTTGGGCAGATATTTGAAGATGAGTTGTGAATGTGACTGGAGATATAACAGAGAGATAGTAAGAATATCTTGTGAATCATGAGGGAAAAAAAACCAAAATGTGAAAATGGGATGATATAGGAACAGATTTGAGGGCAGTGTGAGTGAAGAACTGGCAGGACTTTTTGGATTGGACTGAAGAGGAATATTTGTGAAGGAGTCAGGAGTTAAAAATAAATTCTGAGGTTACTGGTCTGGAAGACTTGACTGCTGAATTATATTGTAAATTGTAATGGGAAAATTGAGAAAATGCTGAGATGGAGAGGGTAGATGAGCTCACTTTAAAATTTTTTCATATACAATAGGTTCTCTTTCAAATTCAGCGGACAGCAGTTGATTACTGGAAAGAATATTTAACATTCTAGTCTTTTAAATTGCAGTTTGTAATTTTTCTGTGCCTAAAAATGTTAGGTTCATATTTGTGATCAGTAAACTAGAAGCTCATATTTAAATGTTTTTTAAAAGTTCAAAAGAGAAAATAATTTTTAGCATAGATTTTTTTAAATGCCTGCTCTTAAAAACTAGCTGTAATAGTTCTAAGAAATATATTTGAAAACAATGAAAATACTGTGACTTAAACATTTAAGGTAACTTCGTATAGCCTTTAGCTTTATCTTGGTACATGCTTAAAACTTACATTTAAGGGCTGGGAATATAGCTTGCCTGATATGCATGAAGCCCTGAGTTTGATTCCTCAGTACATATAAACAGAAAAAGCTGGAAATAGCGCGGTGGCTCAAGTAGGAGAGTGCTAGCCTTGAGCACCGAGAGGTTCAGGGATGGAGCCCAGGCCCTGCATTCAAGCCCCAGGACCAGAAAAAACAAAATAAAACTTTTATTTAAAATAAGTGATTAGGGCTGGGAATGTGGCTTAGTAATAAGAGTGCTTGCCTAGCATGCACGAAGCCCTGGGTTCGATTCCTCAGCACCACATAAACAGAAAAATCTGGAAGTGGTTATGTGGCTCAAGTGGTAGAGCCTCAGTTTTGTTTATATTTTATTTTATTTATTTTTTTTGTCAGTCATGGGGCTTGAACTCTGGGCCTAGGCACTGTCCCTGGGCTCTTCAGCTCAAGGCAAGCACTGTACCACTTGAGCTACAGTGCCACTTCTTGTAGATTGCTAGCCTTGAGCAAAAAGAAGCAGGGACAGTGCACAGGCCCAGAGTTCTGGCAAATAAATAAATAAGTAATTCTTGGGGGAAAGTTATATTGAAATAACACTTGTAAGAGTTCTTCAGGGCTGGCTCAGTGGTAGAGCACTTGCCTTGCATGGGTGCGATTCCTCAGCACCACATAAGCAAAAAGAAAAAAGCCGAAAGTGTTGCTGTGGCTCAAGTGTAGAGTACTAGCCTTGATCTGAAGAGAACAGGGACAGTACCCAGGCCCAGAGTTCGGGCCCCACGACCAGACCCCCCCCCAAAAAAAAAAAAAGACAAGAAAAGAGTTCTTCACTTAGTGATTGCTCTAGCAGAAATTAATAGTTGATTTTATTAACAAGTTTTTTTTGGGGGGGGGAGTCCCAAGTTTCAATGAGTTATTTTGTTTATGGCTAGCACTCTGCCACTTAAGCAAAACATCCCCTTCTAGGCTTTTTAGTAGTTAATTGGAGATGAAAGTCTTAAGGACTTACTGCTGAGTCTAGCTTCGAATCATAATCCTCAGATCTCAGCTTCCTGAGTAGCTAGGATTGTAGGGCATGAGCCACCAGCACCCAGCATGGGGAATATTTTTGTTCACACCCAAGATTATCTGTTATTAAATATATAATAAGTACCTATAAAAATCCTTCTTCAGACTTGTATGATATTTTATTCAAAATAGGTAAAGTAAGGGACTGCTAATGGAAATTTTTGGTAAAATATTGGTAATATAAGCTTTTGGTATAATATTAGGACGAATTTATCTAATTTCCAATATTTAATGCTTAAATATGGGGACTGAGAAGAGGTAAGTCAATTACTGTAATTTATTTTCTCATTTAAAAAAAAACTTTAGGTTAAGGTAGTTGAATAATATTCTGCAGTATTAAGTTGTGTGATGATTAAAGAGTATTTTCCAGGGAAGTTGTATAATCTGAAAATAATGTTATTAGAATCTAGCTGATTTCTTAGTTTTCTTGTGTTAATGATTGTTCATGTGTGAGACTGAAAATCGGAACTTTCGTTTTGCTTCTTTTCCAATTAGACTTAACCGTAGTTGTTAAAATACTTAAGATATTCATGTAAGAGGGCTGGGAAGGTGGCTCAGTGGTAGAGTGCTTGCCTTGCATGCATGAGGCCCTGGGTTCGATTCCTCAGCACCACATATGCAGAAAAAGCCACAAGTGGCGCTGTGGCTCAAGTGGTAGAGTGCTAGCCTTGAGCTGAAGAGCTGAGGGACAGTGTCCAGGCCCAGAGTTCAGGCCCTACAACTGGCAAA
>NW_012267261.1:12978098-13003083 GCF_000151885.1 Dipodomys ordii
TTTTTTCTGCTTATGTGGTGCTGAGGAATCGAACCCAGGGCCTCATGCATGCAAGGCAAGCACTCTACCACTGAGCCACCTTCCCAGCCCAGCTCTATTTTTTTTTTAATTATTATTTTTTGTCAGTTGTGGGTTTTGAACTCTGGGACTCTTCAGCTCAAGCCACAGCACCACTTCTGGCTTTTTTCTGCTTATGAGGTGCTGAGGAATCAAACCTAGGGCCTCTTGCATGCAAGGCAAGCACTCTACCACTGAGCCACCTTCCCAGCCCCAGGAAGCTCTATTTTTATGTGAGCTCTGTGCATAGTGAAGGCTGAGAAATAGGCATATGCTGACCTTGTTGCCACAGTTCTGTAGTTATTTTAAATAGTATGTGGGATTGAGGGCAAGGATGAAGATGGTAGAATGAGAAACTGGTACTTCTTTTCATGCTCTACCCTGCAATGGATAATGGAGGGTCAGAGCCAATGAGTGTAATAGTAGTGTATGCTGGTTTTAATAGGATCAGCCTGATTCCCCAGATACTGTTCTAGAAGGTAATCATCACTTAGCATTATTTTCTAGTTTTGTTTTTGATTTTGGAGGGGTTAGAGGAGGGGAAAGGGAAAATTTTAAGATAATTATTTAAATTGATTTGTGCTTTGGATTGAATAGTGATATTTGATGCCCAGAAAGGTAGTCAACAGCTAGGCAAAAATATAAGGAACTTTGGTACAACGAGATAACATTTTCCTCTTCTCTTTTCTTACTTTTTCTTCTCCCTTCTTCCTCCTTCCTCCCTCCCCCCCTCTTTCTTTCTTTCCTTTTTTTTTTCTTTCTTTTTGTTCTGGTCCTGGGCTTGAACTCAGGGTCCTTTAGCCTTTTTCCCTCAAGGTTAGTATTTTATCATTTAAGCCACAGCTCCACTTTTGTCTTTTTGTTGGTTAGTTGGAGGTAACAGTTTCATAGGTTTTCTTGCCTAGGATGGCTTTGAACTATGATTCTCAAATCTCAGACTCCTGAATAGTTAAGATTATAATCGTGGACCATTGGTGCCCATTTTCTTTAATTTTTTTTCATTATCATGAATTGTATCATTGTACAAATTTTATTTTAGAAAGGTAAAAATAAACAGTTTTAGTAGAAGTGGCTGTAAATTGTTGTGTTATTAACATGTTATATACCTGAATAATTTCCAAATACTCTGCCAGATTCCACATGCAATATCAGTGCTATAAAGCAGCTAATATTATTATCTCTACTTTATAGATGAGGTAGATGAGATTCCAAGATAGGAAAAAGTGTTGACCATTACTTGGCTGGGAAGTGGCTTTGCCAGGTATACTCAGGCTTCTGAATCTAGAGCACTTGTTCTTTTGTTTTGTTTTGTTTTTGGGTCCGGTCGTGGGGCTGGAACTCTGGGCCTGGACACTGTCCCTCAGCTCTTCAGCTCACTTGAGCCATAGCCCCACTTCTGGCTTTTTTCTTTTTGCTTACGTGGTGTTGAGGAATCGAACCCAGGGCCTCATGCATGCAAGGCAAGCGCTATACCACTAAGCCACCTTCACAGCCCAAGAGCACTTGTTCTTAAGATGTGTTGTAGAGTATAAATTCCAGAGAGAAGTTGTAAGTATCTTTTTTTCAGAGTAATCTTTCTGTACTAATTTAGTGATAACTGTGGTAAGATTTTCATTATTAGTGCTGCTTTGAAATTCTAGTTTTGTCTGTTAGCAAATATATTACTTATCCATTTATATTTGTGTAAAAAATTCTTAGTTGTTCAAAAGTTTCAAGGCAAACTCTTTAAGACAAACATTAAAAATGAAAATATTAAGGTTTATGTTGACCTAAGAAGTAATATATGATTTTTTTGTTTAATGTTAAGTCAGAGCATTCCATTGAAGAATAATGACAATTCATAAATGAAGCTAGTATATTTATGTCCCAGGTTATGTTAGTATGTCATTATTAAGTTTTAAAATTAGTCATTATTAAGGATTAGTTTCTTCATTTCTCTTCTAATTGCATATGAAAGTTTTCTTTACCCTTCTAAAATTTTATGCCAAATAGCAAGAAGTATTTTTAAAGTTGTTTATTCAATTAATTAGTCAGCTATATATTGGACATCATTAGTGTCTAAAATTTGGAATTATTTAGTATAGGCTCAACAGCTTCAAGGGAAATTACTCTGGGAATAGGTTCAAATAGGTTCAGGAGATATCACTCTGATAATTATCCAAAATACTTACCTAAAGAAGGTTAAAGTAGAGCTGGGGACCCATGACTCATGCCTATAATCCTAGCACTCAGGATGCTAAGATTGAAGGATCACAGTTTGAAGCCAGCTCTGGCAGGAAAGTCTGTGAGACTCATCTCCATGAAACTACCAAAAGCCAGCAGTGGAGCTGCGGCCCAGGTGGTAGAGTGCTAGTCTTGAGAACAAAACTCAAGGATAGTGCAGTGCCCATGGTCAAGCCACAGGATCTGAGGGAAGAAAAAAGAAGGTTAAAGTATACTAACTTAACTTTTTTTTAGTTTTGGTAATACTGGCATTTGAACTCAGGACCTTGGACTTGCTAGGCAGGCAGTCTGCTGTAGAGCTATGCTCCTAGCCGTTTTTTTGCACTGATCAGTTTTTTGTTTGTTTGTTTTGTTGGTTGTGGGGCTTGAACTCTGGGTTTGGGCGCTGTCCTTCGCTCTTCAGCTTAAGGCGAGTGCTCTACTGCTTGAGCCACAGCACCATTTCTGGTTTTCTAGTGGTTTATTGGAAGATAAGAATCTCACAGGGGGCTGGGAAGGTGGCTCAGTGGTAGAGTGCTTGCCTTGCATGCATGAGGCCCTGGGTTCAATTCCTCAGCACCACATAAGCAGAAAAAGCTGGAAGTGGTACTGTGGCTCAAGTGGTAGAGCACTAGCCTTGAGCTGAAGAGCTGAGGGACAGCGTCCAGGCCCAGAGTTCAGGCACCATGATTGGCCAAAAAAAAAAAAAAAAAAAATCTCATGGACTTTCCTTCCCCGGGCTGGCTTTGAACTGCAGTCCTCAGATCTCAGCCTCCTGAGTAGCTAGGATTACAGGCCTGAGCCACTGGCACCCTGCTGCACTGATTAGTTTTTGACGTGGGTCTAGTGCCCTGCCAGGAATAGACCTGGTCCTTGATCTTCTATTTTTGGTTTCTCGTCATAGCTGGGATACCAGGTAATAACGCCATACCCAGCTCCTTCCTTTTAGGTGGAGTTTCTCTCATTCTTCTGCCTGGGCTGGCCTAGAACCAACCATTTTCTAATCTCAGTTTCCCACAAAACTAGGATTACAAACACATGCCCCTGCTCTCAGCCATTGGTTGAGAAGGGATCTTGTGAACTGATTGTCCAGGGTTGTCCTCATACCACAGTCCTCCTGTTCTTAGCTTCTTAAGTATCTAGGTTTATAGGCATCAGTGCCGGGCTTTAACTTTCTTTTAAAGGGGCAAGAGGCAAGAGAGTATCTCCTGGAGTAGTTTGTCAAACTTTCTCTAAATTTGTTGCTCACTAAAATGAGGTTATTGACCAATGGATTTCAGTGATAGGGAAAAAAGATATTAAAGTCTTTAGTATTGTCCCAATACTATTCTCCTTCCAGCTCTTCTGTCATCCATCTACATTTATTACTTAGCAACAAGGCTTTATCTGTTTCAAGGTTTATTTTATAATTTTCTACTTGGTATATATGTGGAATTCCAGTTTGGAGTTTTACTTGCCTCTGTTTGTGGAATGCTTAGATGATATGGAATCATGGAATCATTTAAGCTTTTTTTTTTTGGCCATTCCTGAGGCTTGAACTCAGGACCTGGGCACTGTCCTTGAGCCTCTTTTCACTCCAGGCAAGTGCTCTAACACTTGAGCTGCAGCACCACTTCTGGCTTTTTCTGTTTTTGTGGTACTGAGGAATCAAACCCACAGCTTCATGCATGCTAGACAAGAACTCTACCACTAAGCCACATTCCCAGCCTTGTATAAGCTTTCTATGAGCTGTGAATAGCTATCTAGAAAACAAGTTTGCCAAATAACATTTCTGGCCTATGTAATGAAAATTTTAAAAATGCACATACCAGTTGTGCTGGGGAAAGAATCGTAGCAAAGTACTTTTCCTTCTTTTGTAGGTGTGAGGAATTCTTAGGGGATTAACTAAAACTGTAACTAAAAAAATTGGGTGTTTTAGGTTCTCCCCTTAAAATTTTTTTAAATTGAGATTAGGTAATTACATAAATTTTACATATTTCACAGTATTGTGGAATAGTGATACTTAATTAAAGTCACAAACACATTTTTAACCTTCACAAGGCAAATTGTCATTATCACAGCCTATAAAGTTTGTGGATATTGGGTGTTTTAGTCCCCCCCCCTTTTTTTTAATGTGCTGATATTGTGAGGTAAGCTCAGGGCCTTGCATTCTTACTTGGCTTTCTTGTTCATGGTTGGTGCTCTACAATTTTAACTTTTTTTCTGGTTAAAGATTGAAGTCTAGAAGACTTTTATGCCTGGTTTGACTTGGAACTTTATCTTTCAAGTTTCAGCCTCCCAGGTAGATAGGATTACAGTATGATAGCTACCAGCACTCAGCTAAATCTTTATTTTCTGAACTTGAATTAGATGAGGTAAAATGCCAATGTTGAAACAGTGAGTATTTAATAACATTTAAAATGCTTCCCATTGTAAGATGGGTACTGGTGGTTTACCTGTAATCCTAGTTGCTTGAAAGGGTCATTATGATTTGAGGTTTGTTTAGGCCTATATATGAGACCCCTTTATTACCAATAACGGATGGTTACCTATCCATGGCAGGTATCTGTCGTCTTAGTTATCTGGGAAGCTGAGATTGCAAGGACTGTGGTTCTAGGCTAGCCCAGGCAACAGTATCTTCCAGATTCCACTTCAGTTGAAGAAGTTGCGTCTATCATCCCAAATAGACAAGAAGCCTTAACAGGCAATTGCAGTTCAGATGTAGACCCCAGCCAAAAGTGAGACACTATCTCAAAATTACCATTGCAAAAACTAAAGATGTTAGTTGTTTGTTCGAGCAAAGCCCTGAGTTCAAACCCCTGTTCTCAAAAAAAAAAGCACCAAAACTTCAGATATTTAAAACATTATCTGTAATGCCAAGAAGATATCTTGTGTATATTTCTAGAAATATTTATTTCACGATGAAGAAAAAGACATAAGAAAATTTATTTTTTCCTTTAACTTTCCATTATCAGATCTTTAGATGAGAAAACCTGTTCTGAAAGATCAGAGGTACAGAGTATGACACTATCAGTGAAGTGTGCTCTTCTTTTTAAAAAAAAATTTATTCTAATTTTTTTCTTTAAGAGCATGTGGTTTTATTCTTTTGAACCAAACATACCTTAGTCTTTGTGTGTGTATGTGTGTGTGTGTCAGTCTTAGGGCTTGAACTGTGGGCCTGGGCCCTGTTCCTGAGCTTTTGTGCATAAGGCTGCTGCTCTACCACTTGAACCACAGCATCATTTATAGCTTTTTTGGTGCTTAATTGGGGATAAGAGTCTCATGGACTTGCCTGCCCAACTGGCTTTGAACCTCCATCTTAAGGTCTCAGTGTCCTGATTATAAGTATGAGCCATGAGCACCTAGTTATTTCTTATTATTTTTAAAAATTACTGTTTCTATAAATTAATACATTCATGAGATTAAAAATTCAAATAGTATACAAAGGCTTGAAATAGAAACCTTGCTATCTCTTCCTCAGCCTTCCTCTTCAGATATAACTTTAATAGCTTTCTCTAGTAGTTCTTGTCATATTTTTAGTTTTAGTTTAGTTTTAAAATTAATGTTAGGTATTTCTGTCTCCTCATTATAATAGATATTATTTGTTAGTATGTCTGCCTTTTGTTATTATGCTAATGTAATTATACCACTGTTTTTAGTTGAATAATTATTTAAATTATTCTTAGCATCTAGATTGAACAAAATTCATAGCAGAAATAAGTTGGTACAATGTTCATATTTCCTCTGAAAACCAGCTTTACTGAGATTTAATTCATATACCATAAAATCCATCATTTGAAGTGTAATTTTATTGGGTTTTAGTATGCCCATTGAGTTGTGCAGCCATCACCATGATTTAATTTTAGGATTCTTTTAACATCTCAGAAAGAATCCTTTACTGGGCTGGGAAGGTGGCTCAGTGGTAGAGCGCTTGCCTTGCATGCCTGAGGCCCTGGGTTTGATTCCTCAGCACCACATAAGCAAAAGAAAAAAGCCGGAAGTGGCGCTGTGGCTCAAGTGGTAGAACACTAGCCTTGAGCTGAAGAGCTGAGGGACAGTGCCCAGGCCCAGAGTTCAGGCCCCACAACCGGACCCCCCCCAAAAAAAAGAAAAAAAAAGAAAGAATCTTTTACCTATCAGTGGTCATTTAGGCAGCTGCTAATCTCTGTATTCTTATTCTGAATTTCAAATAAGTGGACTTATTTACCCCGTGCTCATGGGTCTTGAACTCAGAGCCTGTGCGTTTTCTTTTAGCTCTTTTACTCAAGGCTATGCTCTGCCACTTTGAGTCATAGCACCACTTCCGGTTTTCTGGTGCTTATGTGGAGATAAGAGTCTTTCGGACTTGCCTGCCCAGGCTAGTTTTGAACTGAGATCCTCAGATCTCCACTTCCTGAGTAGCTAGGATTATAGGTGTGAGCTACCAGCGCCTGGCTTATATGGCCTTTTGTGACTTTTACGTAGCATAATGTCTTCAAGATTGTTCCATGTGGCACATTATATTAGTGTTTCCTTCCTTTGGTTGCTAAATAATATTTTACTATATAGAAATACCACAATTTATGTATGCCTTTATTAGTTTACAGATATTTAGATTGTTGCTGCTTTTTGGCTAGTATGAATAATTCCTGTTGTGAATATTTGTGAACAAATTTTGTTGTAGACATGTATTTGCAGGTCTTCTAGATATGTACCTAGTAGTGCAATTGTTGGGTTATATATATGTATACATATATATGTAAATTCTATATTTAACATTTTAAAGGAACTATGGAACATTTCCAAAATCATAATCACATCTTCTTTAATATTTTTTTCTTTTTTTCTTTTTGTCAATGTGGGACTTGAACTCAGGGCCTGGCACTGCCCCTGAGCTCTTTTGCTCAATGCTAGTTGCTCTACCATTTTGTTTTTCTGGTTAATTGGAGATGAGAGATCTCAATCTCCTGTGTAGCTAGGATTACAGGGGTGAGCCATTATCCCCATTATCCCATTTAACAGACTTCTCTCAGGATTGTTACCTACCCTGCTCCCCGCCCCCCCTTGCCCCTCTCTTTTCCTGGAATGTCCTGTTTCTTAGAGCCCTCTTTTTTTTTGGCAGGTCGTGGGGCTTGAACTCTGGGCCTGGGCACTGTCCCCTCAGCTCTTCAGCTCAAGTCTAGCGCTCTACCACTTGAGCCACAGCGCCACTTCCAGTTTTCTGGTGGTTTATTGGAGATAAAAGTTTCAGGGACTTTCCTGTAGGGGCTGGCTTCGAATCACGATCCTCAGGTCTCAGCCTCCTGAGTAGCTAGGATTACAGGCGTGAGCCACCTGCGCCCGGCTTAGAGCCCTCTTTCTGTTGCTGGTGTCTGACCTGGTTGTTTTCCTGGACCCATTAAACAGATGTCATCCTCTGATTTCATTTATTGCTCTTCAGGGTTGGCTGTCCTGTTTGCTAGATCCAATATCTTTGTTTCACTAAATATTTACTATCTCATATAATCTTCCAAAGTCAGCCAGCAGTGCCCAAATTACTAACCAACTGTTCAGTGAAAATAATCTGGAAAAGTTCCTTTTTTGTTCCCTCTTTCTGCCTCCCTTCTCTTCTGGCCTCTTGGGTGTACTGGGTACTGGGATTATTAGCATCTTCCCTCCTCCCTCCTGCCCACTGGACTCATTTTGTTTTCTTAATTTTTTTTTTTTTTTTGGGTGTTCGGTCGTGAGACCTGAACTCTGGGCCTGGGCGCTGTCCCTCAGCTCTTCAGCTCAAAGCTAGCACTCTACCACTTGAGCCACAGTGCCACTTCCAGCTTTTTTCTTTTTGCTTATGTGGTGCTGAGGAATTGAACCCAGGGCTTTGTGCATGCTAGGCAAGCACTCTACCGCTAAGCCACATTCCCAGCCCCTATAACTCTTAATATTAAGAAATTAAACAAGCCATATAGGCAAATTTCAAATTTCCTGTGGGTCATATAAAGGAAGACATGCATGAGATAAAATTTAATGTTTTACTTAAATCTAAAATTCAATATATAATGAATGCAAAATTTTTTATATTTATTTTTTGTCTCTTTATAACCTAGTATTTCACACTTAATGTAAAGATTTAAGTAGTATTTAAAGTGTTCAGTAAACACAAGGTGCTAGTGGTACTGTATTTAGGTTCAGAATTTTGTTCAGGAACTACATTACTATTTTGCTTTTTGTTTTTTTTTGGGGGGTCTGGTCATGGGGCCTGAACTCTGGGCCTGGGCACTGTCTCTCATCTCTTCAGCTCAAGGCTAGCTCTCTACCACTTGAGCCACAGCGCCACTTCCAGTTTTTTTTCTTTTTGCTTATGGGGTGCTGAGGAATCGAACCCAGGGCCTCAGGCATGCAAGACAAGTGCTCTATCACTGAGCCACCTTCCCAGCTCCTACATTACTATTTTGAACCTAACAAATAACACTTTTTAGTGATTTTCAATAATAGAATGTATGCCTGGTTTAAAACATTTTATTGATTTATGTCATTTTGTGTGTTTGTGTGTTTGTGTGTGTGGTGTGTGTGTGTGTGTGTGTGTGTGTGTGTGTATGTTTGCAGTTTATTTTGAAGGTTTATGTCATTAAAGAAGATAAATTTGCCAGGCACTAGTGGGTCATCCCTGTAATTCTAGCTACTCAGGAGACTGAGATCTGAGGATTGGGGCTCAAAGCCAGCCTGAGCTGGGGTGTCCATGAGACTCTCCAATTAACCACCAAAATACCAGAAGTAGAGCTGTATGTAGATCAAGTGGTAGAGCACTGGCCTTGAGCACAAAAGCTTAGGGACAGTGTCCAGGCCCTGTGTTCAAGCCCCAGGATCAACATACACACACAAAGGGTGAATTTTATGTTCCCAGAAGGTGTTTACTATGGGGAGTAATGATTCCCGAACCCCTTCCCCTATGTTTTAGCCCAGTTGTTACCTGACTATATTGTTGTTGCTGCGATTGTCCTGGCCTCAAGAAATTTGAACGGGCCAAATGGTCTTTGTTAAATGTTCTTTACTCTTGATGTTTCCTTTGATGACTTAGTCACTCATTCTTTACCCTGAGGCCTGAGATGCACTTGGATATAACTACCGCTGCACTCTCTTTGACCTTTATCTTCTGCTTTATATTCTAGCCAACTTACTTGCTAATTCCTTCTTTCATAGGAGCTCATAAGTTCTGACATGGCATAAATATTTTACTCACCTTCATATTCCCTGCAGTATAAAAACATAGTGCTTTCTATATTAAGTCACTTAATACATATTTACGTTGAAGGCAGTTTGTCATGGTACTGTGGTGTATAGTAGTGTGATGGTAAGGAATTTCTAGGTCACCAAATGATTACTGATACCTACACACATTTAAAGTTTTCATTTTTGAGAACTTAAGAAGTTAAACTTTATTTTTTTCTTAAATGTGAAGGAACAGTAGTAGGGAAGGGAAAGAGAAATACCAACATTCATTCCTCTGTGTGCTTAGCAATGTGTGGCTTTGAATTCTTTGGATGTGTGAAAGAAAGTGTGAAAGAATCAAACATTGAATATATACAAGTCCTCTAGTATTTTTTTTTTTTTTTTTGGGTCCGGTCGTGGGGCCTGAACTCTGAGGGCGCTGTCCCTCAGCTCTTCAGCTCAAGGCTAGCGCTCTACCACTTGAGCCACAGCGCCACTTCCGGCTTTTTTCTTATGTGGTGCTGAGGAATCGAACCCAGGGCCTTGAGCATGCAAGGCAAGTGCTCTACCACTGAGCCACCTTCCCAGCCTAGTCCTCTAGTATTTTTATTTTATTTTATTTATTTATTTATTTTGAGTCTGGTCGTGGGGTCTGAACGCTGGGCCTGGGCGCTGTCCCTCAGCTCTTCAGCTCAAGGCTAGCGCTCTAACCACATGAGCCACAGCGCCACTTCTGGCTTTTTTCTTTTTGCTTATGTGGTGCTGAGGAATCGAACCCAGGGCCTCAGGCATGCAAGGCAAGCACTCTACCACTGAGCCACCTTCCCAGCCCCCTAGTATTTTTATTTTGAATGGATGGGGATAGAAAATAGATTTATAAAATGGAAACTTGATATTAGTGTCTTTTCACCAAATAGCCTATTTTGTAAATACTAGGAATAAATTAAAGATTTAAGTATAAACAATTTTTCTTCATGGATGTACTTAAGTATGGAATTGTATTGTGAGAGAGAAATGAAAACTGAATCTTTAACGATAGATTTTTTGATAAACTAGAATGTAACAATAGATTTTTATAAACTAGACTTTTGATAAACTAGAATGCATTATCCTATCAGTTTTAGTGCTTTCCCAAGTGGTGTAAGTGTTAATAACAGAATAGATTCTATAGTTAAATATGGCTATCCAATTTGGTTTGAGAAGGAATTTTTTCCCATTGATCAGCATAGTGCATGTATACCTCTATGACATGCTTAGTTGGCCTAAGTTAAAATTGTTAGACATGGAGAGATTTGTTTTCTCTTTAAGTAAGGAAATACTTGGCTAAACCTTTCTTGAAAGAGAAGTAAAGAACAAGGTATATAATTCTATTTATTATTATTATTTTTATTAAGGAGAGGTTCATTGTGACATTTTCACACATGGATAAATGTATCCCAATCAACTTCATCCCTTTTGTTGGCCTTCCTTATTCCCTTCCCTCCCTTCTTAAAAGTTTCAACAGGTTTCACAAACATGATGTATCTAATTCTTTTTAAGTTCACTTGAACATAAGGGATACATTTTACCTAGAGACTTCTAAAACTTTTAATATGCAATTTCTGCTTAGCTCTTCGGAAGTTAAGACCGGGTGGTGGTGGCTCAGGACTGTAATCCTAGCTACTCAGGAGGCTGAGATCTGAGGATCATGGTTCAAAGCCATGGACAGGAAAGTCCATGAGACTCTTACTTCCAATTAACCACCAGAAAACCAGAAGTGGCACTGTGGCTCAAGTGGTAGAGCACTCTCCTTGAGCTGAAGAGCTCAGGGACAGCACCCAGGCCCAGTTCAAGCCCCACAATTGACCAAAAGAAAAGAAAAAGTTAAGGAATAGCTATGTATTTTGTTAGACAGATAAAATATTTTAATATTGTATTTCTGCTTTACATGGCTGCATATGAACTTTTTAGAGAGAATAACAATTATTAGTAAGAAGCAAAATAGGCGGAAGTGGGCCCATTCCTGGGTCCTTAGAGAAAATCTTGTCTTTAGTGTTTCCTGTGTAGTGTATGTCAGTATAAATTGCATACCATTTGTTCACTTTCAGTATTTAGCAGTAAAATACTTGAAATGCAGTTTTACATTTTTCTTGTCGAAGAAAAAAAAACACATCCATCTTTTTTGTTTTTATCACATATTTCCAAGAAAGCTTGTTGTACACTGTGAGGTTTAGGGAAGATAAAAGGTACTACTTATGACTAAAGAGAGTGGAAGAGGAAACTAGAAAAAAAGTTTCAGCTTATGGTAGGTATTGATTTTCCCTGGTAATTATTTGGTGGTGGCTAGATCTTTTAGCACTAATATTGGGTTTAGCTACCATTCCCCCCGACTCCCCCTTTTTAAACTTTGTGCCAGTCACTTAACTTTGGCAGTGTTTGAGACTATATTTTTCCCTATTTAATGTATGGGGAAGCTGAGGTAAACATGTTTTAAATGACTTATTTAAGGTCTTACAGCTAGCAGAAAATATGTACAAATGTTAACTCATGCCCTCCAGATTTACTCATTATATTATCGCATTGAACTAAGCAATATAATACTTTCTTATTTGCTGCATCTATAAGACAAATATACTTTACAAATGAGAAAACTGAGTTTATAGCTGTATGTTGACTTATTAACTGCCATATGATCTCGATAATTTGGAAAGGAAATAGCTGGTATTATGAAAATTGATGGTTTATTTGTCACTTTTTGATTAGTTTTAGTTTTAGTTTTTTTGTTTTTGCCGGTTGTGGGACTTGAACTCTGGGCCTGGTGCTGTCCCTCAGCTCTTCAGCTCAAGGCTAGCACTCTACCACTTGAGCCACAGTGCCACTTCCAACTTTTTCTGCATATGTGGTGCTGAGGAATCGAACTCAGGGCCTCATGCATGCAAGGCAAGCGCTCTACCACTGAGCCATATTCCCAGCCCCATACATATCCTGAGCCACACACACACACACACACGCACACACACACGCACGCACGCACGCGCGTGCATGCACTCTTAAACTAGTATGTATTTGTATGTTCTTCATGAGTATGTATGTCTTTGAGGTCTGGCTTCCACATAGGAGTGAAAACATATGATATCTTGTCTTTTGAACTTTGGCTCATCTCAATATGATATCAACTAATGTCGCCTTTTTTGTAATTGATATGATTTCATTTTTTATGGTTGTGTAATATTCCATAGTATGTATGTGTCTGTATACTTATATAATACATATAGTACATACATAATTATTTATGTATCACGTTTCTTTTCTTTTTTTTTGGTCGGTAGTGGGCCTTGAACTCTGGGCCTGGGTGCTGTCCCTCAGCTCTTCAGCTCAAGGCGAGCACTCTACCGCTTGAGCTACAGCGCCACTTCCGGTTTTCCGGTGGTTTATTGGAGATAGGAGTCTCACGGTCTCTCCTGCCCGGGCTGGCTTTGAACCGCGATCCTCAGATCTCAGCCTCCTGAGTAGCTAGGATTACAGGCGTGAGCCACCAGCGCCCGGCTTATGTATCACATTTCTTTATCCATTCATCTTTTGGGCACTTATACATTAAACCTAGGTATACAAATGCCTTTCTGATGTATTGATTTACTTTCTTTCTGTTATCTGATATATACCCAATAGTGGTATGGCAAGGTCATAAGGGAGGCCTATTTTTAATATTTTGGGGACCCTCCATACTGATTTCCATAGTGGTTGTATTAGTTTACATTCCTACAAATAGTGTTTGAGAAGGTTCCATTTTTCCCTGCCTTTTTACCAGCAATTATTTTTATTTTCTTGATGGATGCTATTTTGAGTAGGGTGAGGGGTTTTTTTTTTTTGTCGATTGTGGGGCTTGAACTCTGGGCTTGGGCGCTGTCCCTGCTTTCTTCAGCTCAAGGCAAGAACTACTGCTTGAGCCATAGTGCCGCTTCTGGTTTTCTAGTAGTTTATTGGAGATAAGAGTCTCAAAGCTTTTCCTTCCCTGGCTGGCTTTTGAACTACAATCCTCAGATCTCAGCCTCCTGAGTAGCTAGGATTACAGGTGTGAGCCAGCTGGGTGAGATTTTTTTCTTTTTTTTTTGGTTGGTCATGAGGTTTGAACTCTGGGTCTGCGCCCTGTCCCTGAGCTCTTCAGCTCAAGGATAGTGCTCTACCACTTGAGCCACTTTTGGCTTTTTCTGCTTATGTGTTGCTGAGGAATCGAACCCAGGGCGTTATGCATGCAAGGCAAGCACTCTACCACTGAGCTACCTTCCCAGCCCTGTGAGATGGGTTTAGTTTGCATTTCCTTTATGACTAAGGATGTTAAAAGTTTCTTATGTATTTATTAATCATTTACATTTCTTCTTTTGTTTGTTTGTTGGTTGTGGGGCCTGAACTCTGGGCTTGGGCACTGTCCCTCAGCTCTTCAGCTCAAGGTTAGCACTCTACCACTTGAGCCGCAGCACCACTTACTGCTTTTTCTGCTTATGTGGTGCTGAGGAATCGAACCCAGGGCCTCGTGCATGCAAGGCAAGCACTCTACCACTGAGCCACCTTCCCAGCCCTACATTTCTTCTTGTGAGAACTTTTGTTCAGTTCACTTGCCTATTCATTAATTGAATTATTTATCCTTTGTTCTTTAATATTTTAAGTTCTATATATACTCTGGATATTAATCTTTGTTGAATTGCTAGCAAAAGTGTTCTTTCATTCAATTGGTTGTTTCTTAACTCTGGTGTTTGTTTTTTTAACCTATACAGAAACTCTTAAATTTGATCTAGTCCCATTTTGTTAATTCTTGTTCTTGTTTTCTGGACAATCATTTGGTGGGGCTATCCTTTTCTCCAGTGTTTTGTCAGTGTTTTTAATTCATCTCTTTTATCTTTAATTTTTATCATCAACCTTTGATGCCCTGTTTAACTTCTATTACCTAGACTTCTGATTGGATTTTTTATTTAGCAACTGAACCTTTTATGTGCAAGATACCATTTTTTCCAGATTTCCATCTTTATTGAGTTCCCTTTAATAGCTTGCATCTTCCTCTTTTTTTCACTCAGCTGTTTGTATTCTCTTGTTTGTTTTATCTTGTTTGTGTCCTTGAATTCACTCTGGTGTTTAAACATCATTTTCTTCTTATTGTACTTTTTTCACTCTCTCTTTATTGTAGCATTAGTTGTTTTTTTTTTTTTTTCCCCAGTCCTGAGGCTCAAACTCAGGGCTTGGACACTGTCCCTGAGCTTCTTTTGCTCAAGATTAGCACTCTTATCACTTGAGCCACAGTGCCACTTCTGGCTTCATGCATGCAAGTATATACTACTAAGCCCCATTCCCAGCCCTATGGTCTATGGCATTAGGTTTTTCTTTGTTTGTTTTGTTTTTTGTTAGTTGTGGGGCTTGAACTCGGCCTGGGCACTGTCCCCGAGCTCTTCAGCTCAAAGCTAGCGCTCTACCACTTGAGCCACAGTGCCACTTCCAGTTTTCTGGTAGTTTATGGGAGATAAGAGTCTCATGGACTTTCCTGCCTGGGCTGGCTTTGGACCGCAAACCTCAGATCTTAGCCTCCTGAGTAGCTAGGATTACAGGGGTGAGCCACTGGCGCCCCTTGTTTTATAATTAGGGCAGTAACAGAAAGGAGAAAGAGGGGATAGTTCTATTAGAATAATATTAGATATTTGGTTATAGGGTAAGATAGGTTGAGAAGGCATGAGAGCTAAGCTTTATAGGAGAGGTTAATGAGAAGTAGAAAGTAGAAAAAAAGTAATGTGTTTGATAAGGGAGAGGGAGAGATAAAGTAAGAGGGGTTGAGCATGTCTGGGCGCACGCACTCACGCACACCAGACAACACCACTGGCCAAGGAAAAGAGAAAGAAGAAGCAACTCTCAAAGCTGCTAGCACAATATAAAAACAAACAAAAATCCCCCAAAGTGATATTTCAGTCATCTAGTTACTAGGTATGGGTATAGGTAATGAGAAAGAATTAGGGATAGGGGAATAAGATTAGAAGAAAATATGATAAGGAAAGCATTCCACTTGTCAATAGAAGGAGGGTATAAATGGGAGTGAGCATGATACTATGGGAAGGGTATGATATTATGATTTGAAAGGGAATACTAAAAGGCAAATAGTGTAATTCAGGCCTGGTGATTCTGGAGAAAAGAGAAGTAAAATAGAAATTAAATGGGAACAGGTAAGAGGAGGACACAAAAATGTAGATGTTAAAAGGCAAATACCCTTCATAAGAGTACAGTTAAAAAAAGCAAACATACAACAAAATAAAATACTAAATCAAAACAAGAACTAAGACACTGACTACACAGATTTTTATTTATTTATTTAGTTTATTTTTTTGTTGGTTGTGGGGCTTGAACTCTGGGCCTGGGCACTGTCCCTGAGCTCCTCAGCTCAAGGCTAGCGCTCTACCACTTGAGCCATAGTGCCACTTCAGTTTTCTGGTGGTTAATTGGACATAAGAGCCTCACAGACTTATCTGCCTGGGCTGACTTTGAACCATGATCCTCAGATCTCAGCCTCCTGAGTAGCTAGGATTACATGCGTGAGCCACCAGCACCTGTCAACACACACTTTTATATAGCAAAATAGGAAGTTTTGATCATAGCACGTGCATACATATATACACATGAGTGTGATGAGTGTGTATAGTTTTTCTTTTTCTTTTCTTTCTTTTTTTTTTTTTTTTGGTATAAGAGGCTGCTTTAGGTTTGGGTGTTAGGGCTTTGCTTCTCTCAGAAGACCTTACTTAGGGTCGGGCCCTAAAGATTTTAAACTAGTGGTGGATGCCGCTATTAATTGACATAGCCAGGAGTCCTAAGGGTGTTTTGCTGCCAGACATCTGGAGCAGCTGCCTCTATCTAATGGTGGGCTGTGCTAGGCTTTTTTGAGCTGCTGCACAAACCATGGTGTAGCTTACCAGCGAGTTCCAGGTGTGTGCTGTGCCTCTTTGCTGCTGCAGCTCTTTCCAAGCTCTTTGCACAGCTGCCACCCAGGTGCCTCTGCTATCTGGGTCAGGTCAGCTCTGTCTCTTGTACTGTCACTGGGTTTCTCTAGCCTCTGGTTTTTAATCTCTGATAGACATTTCTACCCTCACCTCACACACCTCTTGTAACTGATTTATACCCACGTTCTATGGTAAAGAGTCCTGTGAGTCAAGATAATTGCTCCTTGTTTCTGGGCGGGCAATCTTTCTAAAGATGGTGACACTGTTGTTCTCTGAGGTATAGGGAAGATGTAAAGTTTCTTAGTTTCCCCAGTCCATCCTCTCACAGTGGATTTAGTCACTGCCTCCCAGACCCCTGTACTGGAGATGAGGCTTGCACAGTTGAATTTGACAATCCTTTGGCCTGATCAACCCCAGATTTCTTTCCCCCAGCTCATAAAGCTGGAAACCTGCTTTTAACTCCTTGTTTGGAGTCTAGGTTCTGTGCCTTGTCCATTCTTTCCATTTTTTCTTCAGAATCTGATGACTTTTGTGTCATTAGATTCTTTCCAGTTACAGAGTGAAAATTTTTCCTCTTTCCTTGCCTCTCTGTCTCTATAGTTATTTTTCAGATAGAGCCTTGTGGTTTTTGCCAGGGATGGGACTCAAACTGTCATCTTCCTATGCATGACCTGAATAGCTGTGACTACACCAGGCCTGGCTTAATAATTGAGAAGAGATTTTTCTGGCTGGCCTTGAACTGCAAACTCCAGATGTCTTCTTTTCTTGTAGATGGAATTATAGGCATCTTATTTATTGTTCAGTGTTATGGAGTCTTGAACTCCACTCCTTGTTCTTGCTAGTGCTCCACTACTTAAGACCTGCTCCCAGACTTTTTAAAATTTTTAATTCTAGCTGGCCTGGGACTGTAGTCTTTCTACTGGTGCCTTTGAACTGTGATTACAGGCATTTGGTACCATGTTCTGCTTGCTTATTTGAGATAGAGTCTAGATAAATTTCTTTTTCTTTTCCCTTCCTTCCCCCTTTCTCACATAGTGTGAAAAAGTCACACTATGTTACCTGTGCTAGCCTTAAACTTGTGATCTTCCTGTCTCAACCTCCTGACTGCTTGAAATATAGCTTTGTACCACTCTGCTTGGTTGTTTTCTGTTTATTTTTGTTTGTTTGTTTTGCCTGTCCTGGAACTTGAACTCAAGGCCTGGGCACTGCCCCTAAGCTTCTTTTGTTCAAGGCTAGCACTCTTACTACTTGAGTCACATTCCTAGCCCTATTTGTTGTTGTTGTTTTAAAACTTTATGTGCTATCACTTAAACTTTATGTTGAATAATGGGTGAAGATTATTGAATAGAAGTAGGGCTTTTTTTTTTTTAAGGTGGCCTTGACAAGGCAAGGCCTCAAAAAATTGGAATATGACTCAGTGTTGTTCCTCTCCACAGAAATCTTTAGTAAAAGGCGAAAGATTTATACGATCTGAAGAAAAACCAGAGTATACAGTAGGACTTTAAAAAATGACTTTGAGATACTTTTCCTTGTTTGTCATTTATATGTAGCTTGTATATATTTGTGTGTACTTTCTAAATTTGCTGTAATTCCTGTGTTCGCTTCGGCAGCACATATACTAAATTTGCTGTAATTCTTGCTATAAAATCTGTAAGGTGGTGTGAGCTGTTAAGTTCTTCTTTACATTCCCCTAAAGACTCAAACCTAGTTTTGGGGAAAAAAATCAAGGAATTTTTTATTGTTTTAATCTAGTATGGCTTGATACTAAAAGTAAATCAGATAATGTGAAGCTGCCTATTAACCATTAGAATGAAATGTATTTTTTTTTCCCTCCTGTGCCAGTTCTGTGGCCTATATTCAGAGCCTGGGCGCTATCCCTCAGCTTTTTTGCTCAAGGCTAGCACTCTACCACTTGAGCTACAGCTCCTCTTCTGGCTTTTTGGAGATAAGAGTCTCATAGACTTTCCTGTCTGGGCTGGCTTTGAACCATGATCCTCAGATCTCAGCATCCTGAGTAGGTAGGATTAAGGGCATGAGCCACCAGTGACCAGCAGAAATAATTTCTTTAAAAACAGGGAAACCCCTTGCCTATCATATTCATCACTGGATGTCCAGTACCTAGGACAGCGACTTAGCTCCTCATGCTTTCCATCCTTTTTTTCTCCCCTTGTTTCACTAGATAATATAATTGAATCACAGTATGCAAACCATTCTCTGTCCTTTTTTTTAATTTGTCAGTATATCGTTGACATTTTCCTATAACACTATTTGAAGTATTCTTTAAAGTGGTATGAGCAAATGGAGAAACTACAGATTATTCTATTGTAGTTAGATCATTTTTTAGTTTTTAGTTTGTTTGGTTTTTTTTTGGCCAGTTTTAGGGCTTGAACTCAGGGCCTGGACACTGTCCCTGAGCTTTTTCCATTCAAGGCTAGTGCTTTACCTCTTTGAACCACAGTGCCACTTCCTGTTTTCTAGTGGTTAATTGGAGATAAGATTCTCACAGTCTTCCCTGTCCAGGATGGCATTGAACCAAGATCCTCAGATCTCAGCCTCCTGTGTAGCTTGTATTTTCTCTCTGACTTAGGAATTAGTATTTTATTTTGACATCTTAGCAGAGGATACTATTTTAGTGTTACGATGTGGTGACAGTGTGTAACTTCATGTAGGTTCATGAAACTTGCTCTCATAGAATGGCTGTGTGCAACATCTTTTAAAATGCATATGATTATCCTGACTGAATATTGGAGTGATTTACTGTAAAATATTTTTCATAGGCAAACCACACAGGAGGAATACAAATAGCCAACATGTGAAAGAAGGATCAATTTAATATAACTGAGGAAAATAAAAATAAAATGAAATAAACTTAACACTCATTTCCCAAAAGATTGAAACTATCATATTCACTTTGTGACAGGAGTTTTCCAGAGCTGTATTGCTTTGGCAAATGAATTTGGATTTTTTTTTTCCTGGAACACAGTCAGAGTTTTGGAAGTTATACTTGTGGGGTTTTAAGAAAAAAATAATTAAAGATATTTATATACTTGAATATACAAGTGTTTGTTCTGAGACTAAACAGTAGATTTAAACAGTAGTAACTTTCCTGTATCAAATAATACAATTATTAATCCTCTCAGTAGTCCTAAGATACACATCAGGATGACAATAATGTAGAAAAACATTTGACATGGAAATACATTTTTTTTTGGACAGGGCTTGAACTCGGGGCCTGGGTACTGTCCCTGATCCTCTTTGTACTCAAGACTAGTGCTTTATCACTTGCACCACAGTACCACTTCTAGCTTTATTGGAGTAGTTTATTGGAGATACGAATCTCATGGACTTTTCTGCCCTGGTTTGCTTCAAACTGTGATCCTCAGATCTAAGGCTTCTAAGTAGCTAAGATTACAGGCATGAACCACTAGCACCTGGCTTAGAAATAAATTAATAATGGATGACAATAACATATTGCGAAGGTTTGTACTTAGAATGTGATTCCATTGACTTCAGCAAATCTAGAGAATAATCTCTGAGAATACTATCCAAAATTAAGTAATTACCTTCCTAACATCTTTCCTTTTTTCTATCTTTACTTTCTAAAATTTTTTTACAGTGAACATTGGTGGTGTAATTTTTTTTAAATGTTATATTTTAAAGTCTCCTTTGATTTTTGCACAAGGTTTATTTCAGGAGTCCTATAAAAAGTAAACCCTCTAGGTAATTTTAAAATATAAGTTCTTTAGTAACAAGTTAATTCTATAGAAATACTTGTGCATGATAGAGGAACTGAAATTATGCTTACTTGTACAATCTTTGCTTTCTGCTAATTCAGTGCTGTATTTTGAGGATAGAAGTGGAAAAAATAGAAAGTCAAGCATCTAAAGTTGGTTGCCTGACAGTAACATCATGGTTGATGGCTGTTGAAGCTTTCCTAAAAGTGAATGAATGAATGAATGAATGAATTGGCTACATTTTTATGATATTGCAGTCAGATATTTCTTTTTCCTAGTCGGAATCTAATTCACTATGTAGTTATTGCTTTATCATTGCTCATTCATTATTTATTGCTTCATCTTTCTATGTGTGTGCATGTGTGTGTGTGGTATTGTGGTTTGAACTCAGCCTCATGCTTGCTAGGCAGGCATGTTAACCATCTGAGAGCCACATCTTCTACCTGGTCCGGCCTACACTATGACCCTCTTAATGTGTTTCCATGAAGGTGGGATGCCAGGCACATGGCCTTATGTCCAGATTTTTATTGATTGAGATGGATTCTTGTAGACTTTTTTTTTTGTCTAGGCCAGTGACTATAATCTCTTGTTTCCCAAGTAGCTAGGATTGCAGACATGAGCTAACATGCTTGGCTTCTTTCCCTTTTCCTTTGCTGCCGCTGCCGCCGCCTCCTCCTTTTTTTTTTTTTTTGGGTCGGTCTTGGGGCTTGAACTCTGAGCCTGGGTGCTCTCTCTGAGCTCTTCAGCTCAAGGCTAGCACTCTACTACTTGAGCCACAGCGCCCCTCCTGTTTTCTGGTTCATTGGAGATAGGAGTCTCAAAGACTTTTCTGCCCAGGCTGGCTTTGAACTGCAATCCTCAGATCTCAGCCTCCTGAGTAGTTAGGATTACAGGCGCATGAGTCACCAGCACCTGGCATTCCTTTCATTCTTTTTTTTTTTTTGGGTCCGGTCGTGGGGCCTGAACTCTGGGCCTGAGCACTGTCCCTCAGCTCTTCAGCTCAAGTCTAGTGCTCTACCACTTGAGCCACAGACCCACTTCTGGCTTTTTTCTTTTTGCTTATGTGGTGCTTAGGAATTGAACCCAGGGCCTCAGGCATGCAAGGCAAGCGCTCTACCACTGAGCCACCTTCCCAGCCCTCTTTTCATTCTTTTTGTAGTACTGGTTTTCATTCAGGGCTTCATGCTTTTGTGCTTGCAGACACTCTACCACTTGAGCTATACCCTTAGCTCTTTTTGTTTTGAGTTTTTCAGGTATGCTGTCAGTTGTTTTTCAGGTGCACTTCTTGACTTTGTTGATCTCAAATTTATCCTCTACTTCTTATGTAACTGGGGTTACATGCATAACCATCTTACTCCACTTGTTTGTTGAGATAGGTGGATCTTGCTAACTTTTTGCCTATTATTGACCTCAAATTGTGATCCTTCTGATGTCCACTTCCTGAGAATTCCTGGGATTATAGGTATCAGCCATGAGCCACTTGTCTTCTTTTTTTTTTTTTGGCTGGTCATGGGACTTGAATTCTGGGACTGGGTGCTGTCCCTGTGCTCTTCAGCTCTTGTGCCACAGCGCCACTTCTGGTTTTCTGGTGGTTTATTGGAGATAAGAGTCTCACAGACTTTCCTGCCTGGGCTGGCTTTGAACCAAGATCCTCAGATCTCAGCCTCTTGAGTAGCTAAGATTACAGGCGTGCAGATCTCAGCCTCCTGAGTAGCTAGGATTGCAGGCGTGAGCCAGAAGCGCCCAGCGAGCCTTTTGTCTTCTAAAAGTTGGTTTATTTCAAATCTTCTGAACCTTAGCTTACACTTTGTGTTGTTCCTGCCCTGTACAAGAAGGGGGAAAAATGAGTTCACCAGGTTACTGCTAATGAATTTGATCTATCTAGGGCAATAGTCTTGCTAATTTTATATGTTTTCATCTTTTAAGACTTTAATAAAATATTTTTCTTAGGTATTATACCGCTTGTTTAAAAAATTACTGCCCTGAACCTTACACTTCCCACTTCCCTTTCAACTAAGATTCTAGTCTGTACATTTGTTATTTGTAATGTGTAACTTGTGTGTCTACTTTTCCTTTTGTTCTGTCCTTTAAAAATGTTAGCTCCATTAATGCAGGGTTTTGATATTTTCATTAGGTCTTTGGATAAGCTCAAAGTTTGGAATGATAATCTGCACATGAGATTTTAGCAGTTTTTTTTTAAATTAAACACATAGAAGCCATCAGTATTGTTAGGTAGGTAGATTGGTATGTAGTTGGTAGAGGTAAAATGAAGTGTTCACAGAAGTTTACCGTTCCATAGTTTGGTGGCAGTGTTGTCTCATTTTAAGTCTAATAATAGAATTAAGTTATAGTCAAGAATTTCAGAAATTTGTTCCCTAGTCATAGTAGTTTATTAAATATTCTTTTTTTTTTTTTTTTTTGGCCAGTCATGGGGCCTGAACTCTGGGCCTGGGCATTATCCTTCAGCTTTTCAGTTCAAGGCTAGTGCTCTACCACTTGAGCCATAGTGCCATTTCTGGCCTTTTCTGCTTATGTGGTGCTGAGGAATCGAACCCAGGGCCTCATGCATGCAAGGCAGGCACTCTACCACTCTACCACCTTCCCAGCCCATTAAATATTCTTAAATGAATACCAACTAAGATTTCAGAGATCTTACTTTCTT
The DNA here is from genome assembly GCF_000151885.1 of Dipodomys ordii. Lineage (NCBI taxonomy): Eukaryota > Metazoa > Chordata > Mammalia > Rodentia > Heteromyidae > Dipodomys > Dipodomys ordii. The sequence goes on from NW_012267261.1 coordinate 13,000,847, forward strand.
CTCTCCTGTTCTACTTTTGTATTATACCCCAGGATATTGTGATTTTGAGTACTTTCAATTGGAAATTGGATGTTGTATGAAAGTGAGTTGGATAAAATTTGCTGCAGAGTAGTTTTTTTGATATTAAAACTGTTGTTCAATATTAATTAGCAACACAGCTTTCTTTAAAAGTTTTGACTTGAGTAATAATGAAACTCAATATTTAGAAACAGTTTGAGGCAGTCCACGGCCTCTGCAATTACTCATCTAACACTCAGGGCCAACCACGTTAGGCCTCTCAAAGTAGAAAAATTAAATATGGATGATTGAGTAACTTTTTTTTTTTAAAGTTCCATATTGCTGCTTCTAGGTTGAGGTTTCTTAAAAGGCAAAGGAATTTATTTCCTTGGCTATTTTGAGGTTTGATTTAATTAAAATACAAAAGTTAATGTGAGTCATAATTATTAAGGTCATGTCTAATCATGTAATTTTGGTGACAATTAGCTAGTGTGCTAGAGTTTGCATGCTTGTTTCTTTTTGAAGGAATTACCATTTAGTGAGTATTAAGCCTTACATCTTTACATGCTTATTCCCTTAACATAGTTCTTATAGAAATACTGAGAGAAAGAAATTACTACTTGTGTTTTATAAATAAGAAAAGGAGGGACTGGGAAGGTGGCTCAGTGGTAGAGTGCTTGCCTTGCATGCATGAGGCCTTGGATTCGATTCCTAAGCACCACATGAGCAGGAAAAGATGGAAGTGGCGCTGTGGCTCAAGTGGTAGAGCGCTAGTCTTGAGCTGAAGAGCTGAGGGACAGCGCCCAGGCCCAGAGTTCAGGCCCCATGACCGCCCCCTGCCCCCAAGAAAAAAAAGAAAAAAGAAAAGGAGCTTATAATTTGCTTAAAGTCCATAGCATGTGAATTGTAGACTTTTAACCATATTTTAACCATTAATGTAGGACTGTATCAGTAAAGTCTGCTTTAGAGTCTCAGCTCCAAACTCAACTCTGACATGGAGCAAATGACTTACTTTATTTATTTTTATTTTTGTCAGTCCTGGGACTTAAACTGCCTGGGCACTGTCCCTGAGCTTCTTTTGTTCAAGGCTAGCACTACCACTTGAGCCACAGCACCACTTCTGGCCTTTTCTGTTTATGTGGTATTGAGGAATTGAACCCAGGGCTTCATGCATGCTAGACAAGCACTCTTCCACTGAGCCACCTTCCCAGCCCCAAATGACTTACTTTAAGAACTTAATTTCCTTCTAATTTAAAATAGTGAACTGCCTTGTAGACTGTTGTAGTAAAGTGATGAAACACGTGAAAAAACACAGCTTTGCCCAGTGTATTTATTGGGTAAACATTAGTTGTTAATAGTTCTCCATAATCAGAATTAGGATTTTTCAAGCTTGATATGTTTTTGAAAATGTTGATTGGAAGACTGTTACTCTTTTTTAAAAGAGAATAAATTCAGATGGAATCATATGACAGATTTTTTTTATCTGGAGAGGCTGTGAGAAGTTACAACATTTGCAAGATATATTTCTGAAGTAGGTTGGGTGTTTAATACAACTGTTTAGGGAAATTTTTCCTAGAGGCATTTGGAAACACTTTCTTGAAATGATTCAGTCATCCTTTTCTTTCTGTTTGAGTACTATAACATATTTAAAAATGAGAGAGAAAAAAAGATGACCCAAAATTACTATATGAGATATTTTTCACTTGAGTGTGTGTAGGAGGAGGTAAGCAGTAGAGGTCTTGTGGAAAGTGTATTTTAAGACAGGACATTAACTTTACCTGTTGGTTTCATGAATATTGCAGGTTTAGTATCAGAACTCCTGGGTAGCCAGTAATTTAACCCAGGGCAATACTTAGAGGGCAGGAAGATAGGGTTTGTGTTATGGTTGGAAAAAGTCTATGTTCACTTTAGTGTATGTGACTTGTGCTCTTAAAATAGAGACAAAGTATGACATTATATAGAATATGATGATCACCAATGTAGTTATTTTTTTCTCCTACCTGTCAAATAAATGGTACTATTTTGTTGCATGCTTCTAATCTTGTTGTAAATAGGTAGAAAATCCTGTTTTGTAGAACAGCCTTCTCCATGAATTCTTTTTCTTTTTTTTTAATTTTAATTTTTTGTGAACATATTGTACAGAGGGGTTACAATTGCATGGGCAAGATAATGAGTACATTTCTTATCAAGCATTGCAGCCTCCTCCTTTGTTTACCCTTCACATCCATTTTGATACATTT
>NW_012267261.1:13015405-13021041 GCF_000151885.1 Dipodomys ordii
GTCAGTCATGGGGCTTGAACTCTGGGTCTGGGTGCTGTCCCTCAGCTCTTCAGCTCAAGGCTAGCACTCTACCATTTGAGCCATGGTACCACTTCTGGTTTTCTGGTTATTTATTAGAGAAAAGAGTTTCATGGCCTTTCCTGCCTGCAATCCTCAGATCTCAGCCTCCTGAGTAGCTAGGATTATAGGCATGAGCCACTGGTGCCTGGCATGGAATTGTTTTCTACTCTTCAGATTTTCTTCCAATCCTAGAGGGTTTTTTGTTTGTTTGTGTGTTTTGTTTCATTTTCCCCTCTTATTTTTTTTTCTGGTGACAAAGTCTACCATGCCTGGTGTCCAGTTACAGTTCTTGGTTTGGCTTTCACTTGATTTTTTTTCTGTTTGTATCCGTTTTTCTCCTCTTTGTCACTGTAAAGTTTAACAGCTTTTCTCACATTAAACAAAATAAAGTATTTAGTGAATTCTCCCTGAATATTTCTCCTTGTTCTGGATCTCTTTTCATCTAGGAATGTGATTGTTGTTTTTAAACTAGCCTAGGGATGAGAGACTGAAGTAGAGAGGCTCCCTTGTCAACTATAGTGCTTTTCTAAAGTTCTATTTGACATCTATTTCATTACCAAAATGGAGGTACATTCCAATTTAGTAGAATTTTGTTTTTTCACTGACTAATATACTAAATTGGAAAATGGAAATACATGAAAAGGAGACTTTTTTGGTATACAACCTATGTATAGTAGGCATTTTCTGAATTTTCCCTTTTCACCTGACTATGGCATTTTCATGACCTATTTTTTTCCCTTGTTAGAGAGTGTACATAGACATTCCTCAGTTTAAAAAAGATATTTTTTGTTACTAGGAGAAAAAGATTAGTATTTGATTTTAGTTTCTCAGCCTAGATGAGTTTTAAAGATGGAAACAGCCTATGTGTTTTGTTTTTACTCATTGATCATTATTTTCATATAACATCTTAATTTTGTAAATAATCTGCTTAGTCCAGAAACTCTTTGCTTTCAATGGAAATATCTGTCTGGCCATGTCAAAAATCATCTGAAAAGGGCAAGGTTAGCAGTGTAGACCTTTTCCAAGGTTGAAAGTTGTTTCCTGTCTTTATGCCCTGCTATGCTTCTGACAAGTAGTGGGGGTAAGCAGTGTGATGAGAGCTACTTTGTTAAGGGGTGTCCTTTGACCCACTAACAACAGATCAGCCAAGTCTTTGATAGTAACATTGGAGGCAAATCTTATTACGGACCACTGTGAACATAGGAATGTGTCATTCTAGTGGCCTTTATTTTAATAGGACCCAGTTAACTTCTTTTCAAGCAGAGCTTTGTGGAGTGAAATGCTAAGTGGATTTGTTTTGTGAATTGACCCAGTTAACAGTACTCTTCCTCGTGGAGAGGTAGACTTGGACACGCCTTATTTGACTGAGATTGCTAGGCTCCCTGAAAGTCTGTTTCTTATGGAGAAAGGGAAAAATGGTTAGAGGATATGAATAAAGCCTTTTTTTGTTTTTTAAATGCTAGTCCTGGGACTTGAACTTAGGGCCTACGCTTCTTTCTCTGAGCTCTTTTACCCAAGGCTTGTGCGCTATACCAGTTCAGCCATGGCTCCATTTCTAGTTTTTTGGTGGTTAATTGGAGTTAAGAATCTTGTGGACTTTCCTGCCCAGTCTGGCTTCAAACCATAATCCTGAAATCTCAGCCTCCTGAGTATCTAGGATGATAGATGTGAGCCACTGGCACCTGGCTGAAGCCATTTTATTTTTTTGGGGGGGTGGGAGGGGTCTGGTCGTGGGTCCTGAACTCTGGGCCTGGGCACTGTCCCTCAGCTCTTCAGCTCAAGGCTAGCGCTCTATCACTTGAGCCACAGCGCCACTTCCGGCTTTTTTTTCTTTTTGCTTATGTGGTGCTGAGGAATCGGACCCAGGGCCTCATGCATGCAAGGCAAGCGCTCTACCACTGAGCCGCTACCTTCACAGCCCCTGAAGCCATTTTTTAAAGAAAGGAAGATGAGTCAAATATAAAAATTAACATTGATTTGATCCCAGTATGGATTTGATCCCAAATAGTTAGAATCATTTGGGATGTTAATTGGTTTTTATCCTAGGCATATTCATTATTATATTAACTACAAACATAGCATCATTACTAATAATTGTAAATTTAAAATTAATCACTATGAAAATGAATGGATTTTTAAATAGAAATTAGAGTTAATGTCATAACTCTTAATTGTTAACTTGTTTATTTTTCATGGTTAGTTGAAAGTTGTAAAGCCATTAGGAGATATTCTGTACCCATTGTAATGGTCTTAACAGATGTAATTGTAATACTTGAAAAGTGTTTCTCTGTCTCTAGCTCTCATTATTCTGAAACAGTTTAACTGGTGAACAGATTATGTTCTAAAAAGTTTATCCATTTTGGAAAATATTTCTATAGTAAGTTTTATAAATACATAAAATACTTAAATGTATGTTATTTTATGCTAATGTCTGTGTCTGAATTCTTTTATCTAAGATCAGAGATTAATATTATCAATGTGACATATAAGTAATATATTAAAAGACATCATAATTAGTGGAAGCGTTAATCAATTAAAAAATAACCCCAAACAGAATGCATAATAACATACCTTTAAGTATAAAGAACTGCCGAGAACATTATAAAGTTCGTTAAACTAACATATTAGAAAATAGCCCTATTGCAAAAAAAAAAAGCAAAATCCCAAGCATAGGAGCTTTCTTTCCTCCACCATCCCACAAAAAAACATAAAGTAAAAGTGACTAGGTTCCTAAGCTATCCTATAAAAGCTTAATAATTGAGCCACAGTTATTGCAAATATTTACATAGTTGTAATGCCAAATAATGGATAGTAATATTTTTACAGAAATAGTAGTTTAAAAATTTAAAAACCAGAAGAATTGGTTTTGAAAAAAACCTTCCTGAATACCTGAAATGTTTTCCTGGTACCTAATTGATAAAGGGTTTTAATCCAAAGAAGGTAGAGACTTATGGGAGAATCATAGGATTTTCTGTGTTCTTTCAGGAGTTTTATAGGTTGATGGTAATATTTTATCTTTTTTTTTCTTGACAGTATTATGGTTTGAACTTGGGGCCTTGTGCTCGCTAGGCAGCCACTTTACTGCTTGAGCCATTCATCAACTTGTGATGGCATGATTTTAGCTTGACATGAGTACAGACCAGGAGTCCTATTTGTTTTCTTACCAGCTATGGTTGAGGTTATGTTGTAGCTCTTGAAATGGAATAAAATCAGTAGAGAGAAGAAAGCTTCATAAGGTAAGGTTTGAAAGCACAGTGAAAGTTAATCTAGCATGCATGTTTGTAAAAGAGGTTGCTTGAAGTAGATTTAAGTGACATAGAAATAATACAAATTGAAGAAAATGCAAAGAAGTATACCTGTGAATGATGGCTGATGTAAGAGATATTTGTTAAGAAAAAGTGGGAGGGCTGGGAAGGTGGCTCAGTGGTAGAGCGCTTGCCTTGCATGCCTGAGGCCCTGGGTTCAATTCCTCAGCACCACATAAGAAAAAAGCCGGAAGTGGCGCCATGGCTCAAGTGGTAGGGCACTAGCCTTGAGCTGAAGAGCTGAGGGACAGTGCCCAGGCCCAGAGTTCAGGCCCCACAACCGGACCAAAAAAAGAAAAAAAAGAAAAAGTGGGATCAGCAATCCCTATCATTTTACTGGCCAGTCACTGCTACCCAGTATCTTTAGTAGAAGCTGTTTAGAATGAGGACTGGAGCAGTGTGCTAGTTTGCTATTTTTATATAAATGATTTCAGAGTTGGTTTCTTTTATGGTTTTGGACAGCATCCACCAAAAATACTAGAATAGCTTTATATTTCAGGTGTCTTTAAAAAATAAATTCATTTCCTTTTTTCGTGTGTGTGCTGGGATTGAACTCAAGGTCTCACATTCCTCTTGCCTTTTTCTCTCACAGCTGGCACTATACCACTTGAACCATACCTGTAGTTCTGGCTTTTTGCTGGTTAATTATTAATCCTTGAAAACCTCAAGGATTAACATCTGCCCTGGTTATGAATGAAGTGTAATTCTCAGATCTCAGTTGTTGTTGTTTTTTTCTCCTTGGTCGCGGGGCTTAAACGCTGGGCCTTAAACTCTGGGCCTGGGTGCTGTCTCTCAGCTCTTCAGCTCAAGGCTAGCGCTCTACCACTTGAGCTACAGTGCCACTTCCGGTTTTCTGGTGATTTATTGGAGATAAGAGTTTCTCGGACTTTCCTGCACGGGCTGGCTTTGAACTGAGATCCTTGGATCTCAGCCTCCTAAGTAGCTAGGATTACAGGCGTAAGCCACCAGCGCCCAGCAGATCTGAGCTTCTTGAGTAGCTAGGATTATAGGCACAAGCCACTGGCCCCTATGTAAATTTAATTATTCATAAGCAAATATCACAGTTTAATTTTTTTGCAAATTCTTTATTGTGATTAAGTGATGACATAATTTCATGAATTTTACAGTATTGTGGGATAGTGATGCTTAGTTAAATTCACAAACACATTCTAACTTTCATGGGGCAAATTGTCTATTGTGGTCTATAAAGCGTATGAGTTCTATGGGCTTTGATAGTACAGTTATTTCTTCTACATCGGGTGATGTGTACATTCCTTTCCTTTTGCATAGTGTCCCTCTTTCCCACTCATTTCCTCCCTTCCATTGCTGCCATTGAGTTGCTTGGTTCGTTTTGATCAATGTCCAGTGCAGTTGATGGATCCCACTGTTGTATGTTTTTTCCCTTATTCCCTCTAGTTCTGTGTCCATTTCCTAGTTTCCCTCCAGTGTGCGCATATATACTATGTGTGATCATCAGCATGGGGTTATTTAGTAGTGATTGGACCAGATGAGTGGAGGTCCTTTGTTTCTCAAGTCTTGTTAACTTGATGTATCACCTGACATTTTGGATTTAACATCCACTTATTAGGGAGACCATGTGTTGTTTGTCTCTTTGCTCTTGGCTTACCTCACTTAACATGATTTCTTCTAGTTCCATCCATTTCTTTGCAAATACCATTATTTTGTCCTTTCTAATGGTTGTATAATATTCCATTGTGTATAGATACCACAATTTTTGGATCTGTTCATCTGTGGTAGGGTATCCGGATTGTTTTTATATCCTGGCTATTGTGAACAGTGCTGCAATAAACATGGAGGTGCACGTGTCCTTGTATCCTGGCTCCTGTTGTTCAAGATAGATACCTAGGAGTGGTATGGCTGGGTTATGGGGAGATCAATATTTAGCTTTCTGAGGATCCTTCAGACTGCTTTCCAAAGTGGTTGTATAAGTAAGTGTACATTCCCACCAGCAGTGTAATAGGGTTCCTCTTTCTCCACATTCCCTCTAGAATTTGTCATTGGCTGACTTGAGGATGTGGGCCATTCTGACTGGGATAAGGTGGTATCTCAGGGTTGTCTTTCTTTGCATTTCCTTCACAACCAGGGATGGTGAACATTTCCTCATGTGTTTCTTTGCCATTTTTATCTCTTCTGAGAAATCTCTCTTTAGTTCCCTTGTCCATTTAGTAATTGGTTTGTTAGGTTTGGGAGGGATTAGTTTCTTGAGTTCCCTGTATATACTGGATATTAACCCCTTGTCTGATATATTGC
>NW_012267261.1:13021091-13028757 GCF_000151885.1 Dipodomys ordii
CACAAATTATACCGACATCAAATATAGTGAAAGCAGGGGTTGTGCTGTGGGGGAGGGAATTCTCCATGAATTCTTATCCATAGAGTCTTTACAAAGGAGAGGAACACTCAAGTTTGTTGAAAATTAGTATTTCTCTATGCAAATTTCTCAGGATGTATTAATGAGATTTAAAGTTATTGTTGCTAAACCCACACAGGAATTTTAGCTTGTTTTAAGTGCCCCAGGAACAGTGATAACTGGTTTATTACAAAGTTAAATATTGGGCCAAGTGCTGGTAGCTCACACCTGTAATCAGCTACTCTGGAGGCTGAGATCTGAGGATCGTGGTTCAGAGCCAGCCTGGGAAGCAAAGTCCATGAGACTCTTACCTCCAATAAACCACTCAGAAAACTGGAAGTGGCACTGTGGCTCAAGGGTAGAGTGCTAGCCTTGAGCTGAAGAGCTCAGAGAATAGTGCCCAGGCCCAGATGGTTCAAGCCCCATGACCAAAAAAAAAAAAAAGTTAAATATTGAGGTTGGAGGTGTGACTCACGTGGTCAAGTACAAGCCAATGAATGAAAACATAGATACGAAGTTTAAGACCTGGTCTGGGACCCCCCCCCAAAAAAAGTGTTGGGCAAAAAAACAAAGTGTTGAGCCCGGTGCTGGTGGCTCACGCCTGTAATTCTAGCTACTCAGGAGGCTGAGATCTGAGGATCTTGGTTCAAAGCCAGCCCGGGCAGGAAAGACTGTGAGACTCCTATCTCGAATAAACTACTAGAAAACCAGTTGTGGCACTGTAGCTCAAGTAGTAGAGTGCTAGCCTTGAGCTGAAGAGCTGAGGAACAGCTCCCAGGCCCAGAGTTCAAGCCCCACGACTGACAAAACAAAAACAAAAAACAAAACCCAAAGTGTTGTTAAATTCAGCAATGGTTTAATGAGATATTAGAGGGGTCATTTTTTTTTTAAAGAGTACTTACTATTTACAACTGTTTGTCTGCAATTATACCAAATGACTCATGAGAGTTTTGATTCTGACTACATACAATTTTTCCCCCAATCAATGGGAAGAGCTAGTAAACATTGATAATGATAGGTAGCAATCTGATTATTAAAATGGTGCTGATTTTTCTAGAAGGGCAAAGAAGAGAGATTTCTGTAGACTGTTGAAATAATGTTGAATCAGTTGAGGAAACTACTATACTATTTGGCTTAATATTTTTTAACTTTTATATTGTATTAAGAGGTTGTTTTTATGGTATAGGGTTTTTGAAAATTAACAGCAGTAACAATGGGAAGTTTCAATAACTTGTGGAAGTTTGCCTTACTTTAAAATAAATGAGCAAACAAAACATTCTAAAACTTTAGCTTTCAGCTAAACACACATTTGTTTGCTCTAAGGTAATAAATGTCATGTTATTAAAATTTTATTTTTATTTTTACTCTTATGTGCATTCCAGTCTGGGTCCTATCCTTGAACTTTTTTTTGGGTGTGGAGAGGTCAATGCTAGGGCTCTACCACTTGAGCCATAGCTCCATATTTGGCTTTTTTAATTTTGTTGTTTGATTGGAGATAAGAATCTCATGGACTTTGCTGCCTGGGCTGGCTTTGAACTGTGATCCTTAGATCTCAGCTTCCTGATTACAGATAGGAGCCACCAGTATCTGGTTTATCGGCCTTTTGTTGAAGACTGTTATAGTTAAGAAACCTAAACCACACTCACTAAATCTGATTTCTAATTGCCTTTTAAGTTTTATTTCCCAGTGTTCTGTTCTTTTGTGTGCTTTTTCTTGTTTTGAATTTTTTTTAAATTCTTCCCTTCCCTTTCCCTTTGAAACCCCGAACCAAAGAAATGTCTTTCTCTTTTAAGTTGTTTTATCAGATATTTTGTCACTGTGATGAAAAGTGATTAATAGCAATGTGTTCTGACATTCTAGACTATTCTGTCTTGCTTGCACAGTTTTGTTCATTTGACAGTTTTCCCTTAGTAGTCTTCCAAAACAAACAGTGCCAGATCTGGAGCTAGTCAATGAGTTGTTCCTTCACAAAGTGTCTGTGGACCAAATTTACCTTTGCTTTAGATTCTTCCTAATTTGACTGTCAAGGCAGGAATTAGGTCTCAGACAAGTTTTTTATCCTCTGATGATATCAAGGGAAATGCCAAATCCATAGTTGTGTAAATACTGGTTTAGTTATTGAAAAAGTGACCTTCCTTTTAGACGTTCAGCAAAATAAGACTAAGCACACTAAAAAGGGATTTTGTTGCTTACCTACTAATTTTCCTTCTTGTTATATCTTTCCTCCCTTTCTGTTTTGGGAATATGAGCAACTGCTATTAATATTTTGTGTTATCTGTTAAACATTGTAAGTACTATTCTGCATGTTGCATATGTAAGGAACCGTCTAGATGGAGTGTGTTTGAATATATTTTTTATTTATTTTTTACTTTTTGGTCCGGTCGTGGGGCCTGAACTCTGGGCCTGGGCGCTGTCCTCAGCTCTTCAGCTCAAGGGTAGCACTCTACCACTTGAGCCACAGCGCCACTTCTGGCTTTTTTCTTTTTGCTTATGTGGTGCTGAGGAATGGAACCCAGGACTTCGAGCATGCAAGGCAAGTGCTCTACCACTGAGCCACCTTCCCAGCCCGAATATATTTTTTATGTGTCAGTGTTCTAGATATAATACATAAGTTACCTGACGAGTTCATTTGAGAGGTAAGGCCAATCCTATGAGATGAAGTCCTACTATATTTTATAGATGAGGAATATGAGGCCTAGAAAACTGAAATAAGTAGGTTTGACTAAAGTTCAGCTAGTAAATGGTAGAGCCAGAATTTACTAAAAGCTGTCTGGCTTCAGAGTATATGCTTTTAGAAACTATACTAGACTTTCTCTGGATGCGTCATAGAACAATTTTGAGTGCAGAGCCCTTGCCTCCTTTGCGGAGTTTGGGCCAGCAAAGGAAATGAAATGAAGAAGTACAGAATATTAAAGGTGAGGTTTTTTTGGTTGGTTGTGGGGCCTGAACTCTGGGCCTGGGCACTGTCCCTCAACTCTTCAGCTCAAGGCTAGTGTTCTACAGAACACTTGGGCCACAGTGCCACTTCTGGCTTTTTCTGCTTATGTGGTGCTGAGGAATCGAACCCAGGACCTCATGCATATAAGGCAAGCACTCTACCAACTGAGCCACCTTCTCAGCCCCTGGGATTTTTGTTTTTGTTTGTTTGTTTTTTTTCATATTTTTGTTGTTGTTGTGGGGCTTGAACTCTTGGCCTGGGTACTGTCCCTCAGCTCAACAGCTCAAGGCTAGCGCTCAACCACTTGAGCCATAGTACCTCTTCCAATCCTATTAGAGATTCATGATTAGTAGTTGGTCTCTGTTCTCTCTCTCTCTCCTTGTGTCCCCCCACTCCCCACTGTGTTCGTTCGTTTAAATACAGGATCTTGTACTACCAGGCAAGGCACTGTTTTTCTTCATGTCTTTTGGATACTAGCCTCTGACTGCCATCTTCCCACCTGTGCCTACAAAGTAGCTAGGATTACCATTGTGTGCCACCATGCCCAACTCAGAGAACTAAGTTTAACTTAGTTCTATTTTTATCTTTCAATTGGAGTTGAGAGAGAAGGTCTTTTGTTTTGTTTTTTGATCTAGGTTTAAGCAAAAAACTATAGGAGTAACAGAGAAAGTACATTATAATTGGGAAGTTAAGTATATATAATGAAGCATGAAGTCATCTATATGGTTCTAGAACTTTGCAGTTTTATACAGCTGTGAAGCTTTATAATCCCTAAGTTTGGAAGTATATTAAAAATTGTGCTAACCCAGAGAAAATAATCATTGGAACTAGGTGAGGTAGGTCTTCCGGTGTTAAATTTGGAGAAAACTTGGAGATACATAGCAGATTGCATACAGCTTAAGTATGTAACTCAGTAACTTATTACTTACATAGTTAGGTATGGAACATGTTCACCATTATTTGTAAGGCTTTATTGTGCTATCCCTATCAATAACTAACAAACCCTTTGTTTTGCTTTATTTTGTTTAAAATTGTATTAATTTTTCTTTTTGTTTAATTTTAGCTTTATTCACAATTCTGTAATGTTGCTCAACAATAGTACCTGATATAAAGTGTTCAATAGCTACTTGTTAGGCAAGTGGTAAGTACATGTCTGTTGTGTTCTGTGCCTTACTCTACAACATCCAGGTGCTGTTTTAGTACTAGGTACTAAGGATGTACGATCAATTTTATTTTAGCAAGGAGGCTTTGACAAAGTAGTGTGATGTACCATTTTTGAGGCAAGATTGTAGAACTGTGCTGGTATGGGCTGTAGTTTGAATTGATCTTTCCTCACCTGAATATTAGGAAATAGGAGAAAGTTGCTATCAGTGAAAAATTGTGGCATCCTATCTGTTGGACTGTCTGCTTGAATAATGTTCTAATTTCTTATAGTTATCTCAGATTCTTCTCCTCCTCCTCCTCCTCCTCCTCCTCCGCCTCCTTCTTCCTTTTTTCCTCCTCCTCCTCCTCCTCGTCCTTGTCCTTGTCCTCCTTCTTCTGATTATTATTATTCTTTGTTCTTCTTTTTTCTTCTGGTACTGAGAGACTTGAACTCAGGGCCTGGGTACTATCCCTGAACTTCTTTCTGTTCAAGGCTAGCCCTCTACCACTTGAGCCACAGTGCCACTTCTAGCTTTTTCTGAGTAGTTCATTGGAGATAAGAGTCTCATGAACCTTCCTGCTTGAGCTGGCTTTGAACCACCATCCTCAGATCTTAGCCTCCTGAGTAGCTAGTATTACAGGCATGAACCACTATTGCCCTGCTCTCAGATTCTTAATTTATACTCCTTTTGGTAATCTTTTTGAATACCCTGCCAAGAAGTTGAGAAAGACTAAATGTTTATTCCTATGAAGAGAGAATTGTGATAGAAAAAAATAGATTACTTGACCATTAGTTTCTAAGACATTTGGCTTTAGTTTCTAAGTCTTGTGTTGCTGTTGTTGAAAACAGTGAAAATTCTATTTGTCTATGTTTGTTAGGAGTGAGATAAGTAAAGAGCACATGGTTTAGAAGTCCTGTGGTATTTGCTTTGGCAACAAAGGACGATCATATCTAAAACCACTAGGCAAGGATTCTATCAAGGAGCCATACCCCAACCTAGAACTTGTTTTGGTACAACCTTAGATTCTTTTTTTTTTTTTTAATTTTGTTTTGTTTTGTTTTTGTTGGTCATGGGCCTGAACTCTGGGCCTGGGCGCTGTCCCTCAGCTCTTCAGCTCAAGGCTAGCGCACTACTACTTGAGTCACAGCACCACTAATGGCTTTTTCTGCTTATGTGGTGCTGAGGAATCAAACCCAGGGCCTCATGCATGCAAGGCAAGCACTCTACCACTGAGCTACCTTCCCAGCCCCAACCTTAGATTCTTTTAGAGGAAAAAGAGCTTCTGAGGTAAAAGTGGTCCCTATAATTCTGGCTCTCCTGTCAAGTTTAACTCTTTCATTTTTCATTTAAGGAAACTGGAATTCAGAGAATTAATGTTAGGCTTTAGTATATTGCATAATAAGAAAAATCAGACTTCTAATCCTGCTTGTTTGGCATCAAGTTGACAGTAGAATCACCTGGGGGCATTATAAACACAGATGTGCAAGGAATCTACTCTTAAAGTTTTTATATTTATTAGGTTTGAGGTAGGGCCCATACATATGTGTACAAAGATTACAGAAATGAAGCTAAACAATACATCATAGGCATTGTGTCCCTTAAAAACTTTCCCAGTGATACACTGTCTTAAGTTTATTATCCATTTTCTTTCTCATTTTTTCTCTTTGTTTTAAATTAATAGGTTTTCTAAGGAAGAGGTTTAGGTTTACAGAAGTGAATAGAAAATACAGAGTCTGGGCTAGGAAGGTGGCTTAGTGGTAGAATGCTTGCCTTGCATCCATGAAGCCCTGGATTCTATTCCTCAGCACCACATAAGCAGAAAAAGCTGCGAGTGGTACTGTGGCTCAAGTGGTAGTACGCTAGTCTTGAGCTGAAGAGCTGAGGGAGGGACAGCACCCCTGTGGAGTTCAGGCCCCAGGCCCCATGACTGACAAAAAAAAAAAAGAGAAGAAAAGAAAATACAGAGTCCTTATATAATCTTCCCTCCCCCAGATTAAATAATATACTTATAAACCCGTGGGATTGATGGTAAGCTCTTTGGAAGAGTTACAGTTTTCTTAAGGCTGAAAGGTGGAGTTTGCTCTCACACAGTTAAGACTTTAAAGGACATTTTAGAAGGGGTAGGATTGAGGAGTTGACTCAGATAAAAAATCTAAAGTAGCTGAGAAATGGCAGTGACAAAAGGTAGAGCCTGGTGTGTCTTATGGAGTCTAAGGTAAACAAAGGGGTGATTGGTTTAGTCCTTGTAGTCTCTGGTGGACTGCAAGGTTCTATAGGCACAGTCTGGGAAGGTTCTTACTAGTCTGATGGAGAACCAGATTTTGGCAGTTGAGTCTGCTTCAGCATGGTATAGTTGTGATGTGATAAGGCTCTAAGCTGGCCTCTTCTTTGTTTTGCTAAATAGTAATAATGACTTGCTGATTATTTTACTATTTAAACGAAGAGTCAGATGGTAGCTCAGAAAAGTTGTACTAAGACACAGTAATTTAGGAAGCCTCTTAAACATGCATTATGAGTCTAGCTAAACAATACATTATAGGCATTGTGTCCCCTTCAAACTTTCCCAGTGATACACTGTCTTAAGACTTGAGAGCAGTTTATTATCCATATTCTTTCTCATTTTTGTTTTCTCTTTGTTTTAAATTAATAGGCTTTCTAAGGAAGAGTTTTAGGTTTAAAGAAGTGAAGTGAATAGAAAATACAGAGTCTGGGCTGAGTAGGTGGCTTAGTGGTAGAATGCTTGCCTTGCATGCATGAGGCGTGAGATTATAAAACATCATCATCTTTCTTCCACACACTTCTTATCTGCCCTGACAGATAACTTCTTATTGTCCCTAACAGATTTTCCCCTTTACACAGTAAATTTAATTTGTGTGTGTATGGAATGTGTGCGTGTGTGCACATGCACACATACATATATGTGTGCTCTCCTTTCTTGAACTCAGGGCCTCAGTGCTGTTCCTGAGCTTTTTATCTCAAGGCTAGGACTCTGCCACTGAAGCCACAGATCTACTTCCAGTTTTCTGGTGATTAATTGGAGATAAGAGTCTCTTGGATCTTGTGTATACACTTCTCCAATTTGGGGAGAGGAAGGGAAAAAACAAAATGCTTAAATTGGGGTACAGGTTGACCCATTGTAAAAATGAGATGCAGAAGACACTATGTTGAAAAACAAACTTTATAATTTCGATTGTGGGGGAGGGATGGGGATGGGGAGTACTGGAGGTGGGACAGAAGGCATGGTAGGGGCAAAACAAAGGAGGAAGTAACAATGCTTGATAGGAAAGGTACTCTTTACCTTGCTCGTGTAACTGTAACCCCTCCGTACAGTACTTTTACAATAAATAAAAGTATTAAAAAAAAAAAAGTCTGGTGGATTTTCCTGCCTTGGCTGACTTTGAACTGCTATCCTCAGGTCTAGGCCTTCTGAGGATACCATAGCTAAGATTACAGGTGTGATTACTGGCGCCAGACTACATAGTAATTTTTTTTCCAGGCAGCATCTTTGCGGCGGGGGGGTGGGGGT
>NW_012267261.1:13036412-13068490 GCF_000151885.1 Dipodomys ordii
CTCCTACTCTGTCCTGCAGTAGTTTCAGAGATTCAGGTTTAATGTTAAGGTCTTTAATCCATTTTGAGTTGATGTTGGTGCATGGTGATAGGCTGGGGTCCACTTTCAGTTTTCTGCATGTGGCCACCCAGTTTTCCCAGCACCAGTAGTTGAAGAGGCTGTGCTTCTTTCACTGTACGTTTTTGGCTCCTTTGCTCCTTTGTCAAATATCAGCTGACTGTAGGGGTGTGGATCTTCTATTCCATTGGTCTTTGGGTCTGTTTTTGTGCCAGTACCAGGCTGTCTTTGTTATTATGGCTCTATAGTAGAATTTGAAGTCCAGCATCAAGATCCCTCCCATATTGTCTTTTTTGCCTAGAACTGTTTTGGCTATTCTAGGTCTTTTGTTGTTCCATATGAATCTTTGAACTGTTTTCTATATTTCAGTAATGTATGTCATTGGAATTTTAATAAGAATTGCATTGAATTTGTATATTTTGGTAATATGGCCATTTACACTATATTGTCTGTATCCAAGAGCATCACAATTTGAATTTATGAAAAGTAAAATACTGTACTTAAGCTAAGTCAACCGGAGGTCCTTAAGGCCTTTGTGTGTATTGATTTAATTTTCATATTGGTTTATTGATTAGAAAAACCATGCCTTTCTGTTTTACTAATCCAAAAAGGGCAAGAAATATTTCTTTGAATTTATTTGAGAGCAGCAGCAGTGCTTATGTAGTACATTATTTACTTTATATATGATAAATATGTACAAGTTCTTAAACGTTTGCTGTCAGTTTTCTGACTTGACTTGGATCTCCTTTTACTCATTTTAGATGAATTATCTCAAGTAGCTTTATCTCAAGCAAAATGAGACCACTTTTTAAAAAGGAATTCTTGGGCTGGGAAGTTGGCTCAGTGGTAGAGTTGCTTGCCTTGCATGCATGGGGCCCTGGATTCGAGTCCTCAGCACCACATAAGCAGAAAAAAGCCAGAAGTAGTGCTGTGGCTCAAAAAAAAGAGCTGAGGGACAGCGCTCAGGCCCAGAGTTCAGCCCCCACAACTGGCAAAAATAAATAAATAAATTTAAAAAAAGGAATTCTTGCTGTTGTAATAGGTGTGTGGACTTTTTATTCAAGATGTAATAATTGGATGGCGTTATTTTTGTAGATTTATTTTGAAATATAAATGGCTCAGTTCACTTCCATTTTTATAGATATTTGGACATATTTGAAACTTACCCTGAATTTAGTGGGGTGTTTTTGGTTTTGTTTTTTTGTTGGTCATGGGGCTTGAACTCTGGGCCTGGGTACTGTCCCTGAGCTCTTCAACTCAAGGCTAGTGCTCTACCACTTGAGCCACAGTGCCACTTCTGGTTTTCTGAATGGTTTATTGAAGATAAGAGTTTCATGGTCTTTCCTGCTCAGGCTGGCTTTGAACTGCAATCCTCAGATCTCAGCCTCCTGAGTAGCTAGGATTACAGGCATGAGCCACTTCCCCTCCCCCCTCTGGATTTAGTTTTTACTAGACAATCTTAAACTGCTTGAGCTTCAACACTCTCCTCTCCGATTTCATATTGGTTTTTCACTTCCTCATAGGATTATTACTTGAATAAAATAAGGTAATTTGTATAAATTTGGTTTTTGTTTTTAATTGCCTTTCATGGGGCTTGAACTCAGGGCCTGGGCACTGTCTCTGAGCTTCTTTGGCTCAAGGCTAGTGCTCTAACACTTGAGCCACAGCGCTACTTCAGGCTTTTTTCTGCTTATGTGATACTGAGGAATCAAACCCAGGGCTTCATGCAGGCTAGGCAAGTACTCTACCACTGAGCCATATTCCCAGCCTTAATTTGTGTAAATTATGTAATTTGTATATTATAAAATACTCCAAGATGTATTATTTGAGTAATAGGGTGTGGTGATCAAGATTGGTTTTATTTAGGAAAAATTGTCAAACAGGTAAGTTTTGTCTTTGCATTACTTAAGTTTATAGAGGGACTTAATCTTTCTGAGATGATGATTACGAGATCCTATGTCATTTTAGATGTTCTTATTTCATTAACTTTCAGATCTTTGTAGTTTCTAGGGTATAGTGGAAATCTGAAAATTTTACTTAGAAATGTAATTATTTTATGGCCCACTATGTGCATAGGCATAAAATGGAGTAACTCCTGTAAATGTGTGAGGAATATAGTTGCTGTCTTCATGAGATGGATATATGGTTAAGCTGCCATTTGATAAACACATAAACCAACCTGTAAGCAGTACTCCTCTGTGAGAAAGTAAAACCTTGTTCTCCCTCCTTATTTTGTCACTACATGGTACTCAATGACAGTTTTTAGCTTATTAATTTAATATACTTAATATACATGAAGGGGCTGGGAATGTGGCTTAGTGGTAGAGTGCTTGCCTAGCATGCATGAAGCTCTGGGTCTGATTCCCCAGTACCATATAAACAGAAAAAGCAGGGCTGGGAAGTTTGCTCAGTGGTAGAGCACTTGCCTTGCATGCATGAGGCTATGGGTTTGATTCCTTAGCACCACATAAGCAGAAAAAGAAGCCGGAAGTGGCCCTGTGGCTCAAGTGGTAGAGCACTAGCCTTGAGCTGAAGAGCTGAGGGACAGCGCCCAGGCCCCACGACCAGACCAAAAAAAAAAAAAGAGAAAAAGCAAGAAGTGGCACTGTGGCTCAAGTGGTAGAGTGCTAGGCTTGAGCAAAAGAAGTTCAAGGGAAGTGCCCAGGCCTTGAGTTATAGCCCCAGGACTGGCAAAAAACCCCAAACATACAAAATAAATAAATAAGGCTGCTCAAGATTGGTTTTGTCAGAGTGACCACTTACTGGATCAGTGACTCATTGCATTTCATAAAGTTAATTATGTCTTCTTAAATCTGAGTTCCTTTTTTTTTTAAACTCAACAATTAATCGCTTCCTCCAGGTATAGTATACTATTTCTTTGATAACTGGAGAACCAACCTTTTAAGAAAAATAAAACACCCCAATTTGAATATATTATCTATCATCTCTTTCCTCTGAATTTGACAATTCATAAATCAAGCCAGATAAGCATGCTTAAAAGATTGGCATATTTCCTAAAAGACAGAATTCTTTTTTTTTTCCTCTTCTTTTTCTAGTCGTGGGGCTTAAACTCTGGGCCTGGGCGCTATCCCTCAGCTCCTCAGCTCAAGGCTAGCGCTCTACCACTTTGAGCCACAGCACCACTTCCAGTTTTCTGGTGGTTAATTAGAGATAAGAGTCTCACGGACTTTCCTGCCCGGGCTGGCTTTGAACCGTGCTCCCCAGATCTCAGCCTCCCAAGTAGCTAGGATTACAGGCGTGAGCCACCGGCGCCCGGCCCAAGACAGTACTTGATGCACACGTTGCGGGCTTTTCATAGAACATAGGCCTGTTCCTAAAGCGCACCTTGAAATTATTTCAAGAGAGCGAGCTTAGAGCAAGTGAAATACTTATTCATTTCAGGTGTGCTTTAACGAAAAGAAAGTGTATTCGATTCCACATGGTGGTTTTAAAGTGAAATACGATGTACGTGTAGGCTGTTGAAAATTAACATGGTTCATTCTGACTTTCTGATTTCTTGTGTGGCTTAAAGTAAAATTCAGTCCCAACAGAAGATTTAAAAAAAAAAAATAGGAGTAATGGGTGCCGTTTGGGCGTTGGTCGGAGGGACGTCGACTGAGGCTGGCTCTGTTGGCAGCCGCGCTGCACCCGGAGAACCAGTGCAAGACTTAGGCCTTGGGCTGGCGAAAATGGCCCGAACCAGGCCGCCTGCCCCTGAGCCCCGTGGTAGGAAAGCGCCCCCCGCGAACAGCTGGCCGCCACAGCTGCCGGGAAAGCCTCCCCGCCGCCGGCGGGCTAGGCACCGACCCGGGCGGGGCACAGACCCGCCGGAGGTGGCGGTTTAAGCCCTTCGTCGTTATGGAAATGGACCAAGCTTCTCATCCGGAAGCCGCCTTTTCCGAGGTTGGTGAGAGATCGCCCCGGGTTTCAAAGCCGAGTTGAGGTTTCGGAGCCGCGCAGCCGTTGGGGGCGCCTCTGGAGGAGTCCGCGAACCTGGGGGGCTTGTGTGAAGATACCAATCTCTGGCCATCCACACCAAGTCGCCACCATGCCCAAAGGCATCCAGCTGGCTCGCCGGATGCGGGAGAAAGAGAACTTAAGTGAAGGCAGTTTTTATCGCATTTTGTAGTGAATTCTATAAACCGCGATGGTTGGAGTTCGGGCGCCTCGGGGTTTGGGTTTGTTTTGAAGTTGTTCACAGCATATCGTGGTCATCACTCGGGAGAACGCGAAAACGGAGCCTGGTTTCCAGACAGTTTCCTCAGGAGTGACAGGCGGAAGAGAGGGGGCATGGTTCAGGTGGCAGTGACTGGCTGGGCAGCTGTGGCGTTGCGAGAGAGCTGGCTATGGTTCAGGTGTCTCAGCAGTTGGGATTGAGTCTGGCTGTAGACATCACTGTGATTGAATGTGGCCTTGCTCAAGGGTGAAGATACTAGTCTTATTCACAGTGAGACTTAATAGTTGTTGTTGTTGTGTTTAAGTAACTCTTACAGCTATAGAAACACTATGCACAGTATTTTTAATTAAATGCCTTACATTTACATACAAACTGAGTCAGAGTTAGTTGAAAAGAAGTAGGGATATTTCAAAGTACAGAATAGCCAGTAGGTATATACCATAATCTTTTATAAAATAGTTGAGAATGTTCAATTTTGTTGAATATGGAAAGTTTAGGAATTGAATTTTGTGTTATCTCTGGCATAGTCCTTAGGCAAAGTAGTGTTGTAGGGTACAAGTGTTAGAATGAGTGCACAGGTCTGAATTCTGTAGGGTGTGCTTAGTGAAAGGGTTACTTTGGGTAAATTAGCAAATGTTTTAAAATACCTTATGTTCTCCCATTTATTAAATGATTGTTCTGTGTGTCATAAGATTGTCATAAGAATTAAATAGTATATTCTTTTCCCTTGCTGGGTACTTTCTCTACCACTTAAACCATGAGTGCAGACGTATTGCATTTAGTTTGTTTTACAGATAAGGTCTCTTGATTTTGGTTGTGTGGTTTCATACCAGCAACCTCTTATCTCCACCTTCAGAGTAGCTAGGATTTTAGGTATGCACCACCATGCCCAGCTGTGTGTGTTGTGTGTGCATGCGTGCACATGTGTGTGTGTGTGTGCGTGTGTACGCGTGCACATGTACACATCTGCACTTTTTGGCCCTCTACCACTTGAGTCACAGCTCCACTTCATCTTTTTTGGTGGTTAATTGGAGATAAGAGTCTCACATACTTTCTTGCCTGGGCTGGCTTTGAACTATAACACTCAGATCTCAGCCTTCTGAGTAGCTAGGATACAGGTATGAACCACCATGCCTAGCTTAAATTTTTATTTTTTAAGGACTTTTTGAGGATGTAAATTTCAAAAATTAAAGTTGCCTAAGTATCATTGGAAAAAGTAGTTTAGGCTAAAAAAATGTTCATTTATTTCTGGTTGTTTTGGAGATGATCTTTTTATATTATATTATCATAAATATCTCCTTTGGGAGGAGGCAATAGCAAAAAGGACATAAAGTTAGTTTTATATCATTTAAAAGGTTGTAATTTAAAGCAGAGGCAGTGCCAGACATGTAAAGATTGTGCTAAAGTTCACATCTTTATCATTTTGTTTCATGTTCATAGTAGACAGAAGGATATATCCTTGCCTAAATTGTAGGTATTAAAGTAGATAAAGGCAATGAATCAGAAAGTTCCTTATAAGCAATGACATTTCACTGTGAAGCAGTTGCATTCTTTCCCTTGGCACACTAGTGGCTGACTGCCAGTGCTAGTAATGTTCATGCCAAGTCATCCCTGGTATTACCCTGTAGTTTTTTTCGGTTCTGTTATTTCAGATCTTTGGTATAACAGTCTGAAAGAGCTTGATATTTTCTGAATAAAAATTCCAGAATGCTTGAAGTCTGTGAGAGCTCCATTGCTCTTAGTATATCCAGTCAGATATTTGATAATACCGGAGACAGGAGCCTATAAGAGTTTTCTGCAGTTTCTCTAGTATAAAAATGTTAATTCCTACTATCATATTAAGTACATTTCTCTTGATGTACGGGAGGGTGAAGGATTGGTCTTTATCTACATCAAATCTTCCTTTGAGGTTAAGAGGCCGCAAGAATCTCTTTCAATGGTAGCATAGCTATAGCCTTCCTGTTTAATATTTCAGCAGGATTATTTCATTTGTGTTCTTTCCCATTTGAAATCATGATTCGGGGATATGTATTCCCAGACTTAGTAGTTACAATAAAGAAATGCTAGCCAGAGTTTGTGACAGGTATATTTTATACTCTTTTTCAAACCTCTGAAATTTAAAGACATTTTTAGAAGTTTAATCTGAGGAGGCAAGTGGGAGAAGTCATCACAATTGCTTCTATAGCTTAACTTAGCTTACTAGAGCAAGTAGAAAACAGTGCCTCGTGTGTGTTCTTTATTGAAATAACACCACACAGTAGAAAGACATAACGTCATTGAACTGCGGGGTAGTTTTCATTTTTAATAAAAATTGTGGAGTACTGCAACCATTCTTTAAAGTCTATGAACTTCAACAATAATTAAGATAATAATGCTTTGTTTATGAGTTAGGCCTGTTAGACTTTGAGCAACTTGTTGAGTGGAATTATTCTAAGTTTTTGACATCTTTCTTTGATGATTTTAATTTAGATGACCTAGGAAAAAGATTGTTTTAAAATTTGAAGTTTCTGCTTTTTATCCTCTGGAACAATTGGATTGTAAGAATTTGGATTTAATCTTTCTGGATCTCAACTTGTTATTTCTCTTTGTTTAGAGTTTAAGTTCAGAAGACTGAATCTTTCTTCAGGAATGCAGAAATGCTGGAAAAGAAAGGGTTAATCTTCAAATAAGAGAAAATAACTTATGGTAGCATTTATGTTAAGATTAACGGTTTTGGAGGGATGGGACATAGAACTGAGATTAAATTGGCCTTTTAGCAAATGTATCTAAGATTTATTTTATCTAGAGTTGAGACTCAGAGTGAACATTTGGAAATTTTGAGCACTTAAGTTGACTTTTGCTAGGATCTGAATGCATTCAAAGCATATATAATGTTTTATGTTTTATATAAATATTATTATGTCCACAAGATTTGAGTTGTCTTTCCACAAGTGATATTGTGCTAATTTGTTACTTGTGCCAATTAAATTATACCTGATTGGGTATTTTACCTCAGAACTAAAGATATACATGTTAAAAGATATGCAGCCACAAGATGATCTGTAAATCAAATCATTTAGTTATATGTATGTACCATTTATTGCGCTTACTTAATGCTTTTGTATCTTTCATAAAGTAAACTTTTTGTTTGTTAGTTGGTTGGTCATGGGGCTTGAACTCTGGGCCTGGGCACTGTCCCTCAGCCCTTCAGCCCAAGACAACTGCTCTACCACTTGAGGCCACAGGGCCTCTTCTAGAGGAGCCATACTTACCATTTTAAGATAATACTAGTCTCTAGAACCTATTTTTATTCTAAAACCATAAAAAGAACAATTTAAAGCTTTTAAAAATCAGGGGCTAGATAGTTCAGAATAAGTTAAGAACTCAAAGAGTAAGATGCTTTTGGACTGACTATGCCTACATGTTAAGTAACGTGTGGCTCTAGAGCTTGAATTGGGGAGCCCTGAGCTTGTTGCTAGAGATGAAGGAAAGCAGAGATGAGAGGGCTGCAAGTGAGCAGGGACTAGACTGTTAAACTACTTGTGAATGGGGTTAACTTCAGAACAGGTTTGATTTTTTTTTTTTTGCCTGTGAAATATTTTTATGTTACAAAACAGCACAATTATTTGTGAATCAAAAATCTTTTAAGCACAACGGAGAATCAAAGCTTAGAGCATTACAGTAGGTTGCTAACTCTTCCTCCTCGGCTTAACTAGAGATTCTAAACATGTCATTCCAGGGTCCTTACTGCTTATTTCCATAGGTGATACAAAACTAACCCATTTTCCATTTCACTTGATCTCTAAAGTAACTCAGTGTTTTTGTTTGTTTGTTTGTTTTTTGTACTAAACTATAGTACAGTATCTTTCCAGGCTCTGTTTTACTATTAAGTATTTGATTTATCTGTCCCGTTACCCCAGAGGAGATCAAATCAGGCTCACTTTGATTGAGATAATCAGTACTTTTAATACTATAGAGACTGACCTTCAACTTGCTTAATGGATAAGCATTATGCTAAGTACATAAGCTAGTCACAAAAATGTACATTCTGTTACTCAATTTATATGAGACACCTAAAGTAGAGAACAGGTTTGATTTTGCTTTTAGGTTTTACATTTATTAATCTCAAATTAAAATTCTTCCTCCCATACAACTGTTCTCCAAAAGGTATTATGTTGTTGTTGTTTTGTTTTGTTTTGCTCCTTTTTGTTGGTTGTGGCTTGAACTCTGGGCCTGGCACTGTCCCTGAACTCTTCAGTTCAAGGCGAGTGCTCTACCACTGGACCCACAGTGTTACTTGCGGTTTCCTGGTGGTTAATTGGAGATAGGAGTCTCACAGACTTACTTGCCCAGGCTGGTTTTGAACCATGATCCTCAGATCTCAACCTCCTGAGTAACTAGGATTACAGCCACCCATGCCTGGTTTATTGTGTTATTTATTTATTTTTTTAAAAGGAAATAAGGTACAGGGAAGCAAAATTTAGAAATCTTTAGAATTGTCTGAGTAGAATTAGCATATTTAGATTTTTTTCAGCTGTATATTTTATTTTCAGCTGAAAGGCCTCAAAGCAAAAACTAGGTCCTTTATAATTACATATAAATCATGGTGGGTCCACTATTTGCTATATGATCTTAGAGGCACATTTAACATTCTTCCTATTATCTATTCTGAGTCTGAGAGTCATTATTTGATGCTTTCACTCATTGTCTGGTGCTCAACCACCTGAGCCACACCTCTAGCCCCCATTATTGTTTATTGAGATGGGGTGTCATGCTATGTAGCCCAGACTATTCTCAAATTTAGGATGCTTCTGCCTATCAAATGCTGAGATTACAGGTAGTTATCATCACTCTTGGCTTTCCTACTACTTTTAATGTAAGACAGTATATTTACTTGATGAGAAGTTTTTATTCCCATCACATAATATTTTGTTTATATCCTGTATAAACGAACCATGCTACCTGTCTGTAGAATAACTGAGTAGTGGTTAAAGATGGCTTATAATTAAAACATTTCTATATTAGGAGCTAAAATGAGCATTTAAAAGTGATTTGTAGTAAGAATATAACTTTGTATGCCTAGGCAGTTTTTATAGTATGCTTTTGCACAATTCTTACTTTATCTTTTAAAATAAATCTCTTTTTTCCCTTTAGGAGATAAGGATGGCAGCAAGGTGACCACAGTGGTGGCAACTCCTGGGCAGGGTCCAGACAGGCCACAAGAAGTCAGCTATACAGACACTAAAGTGATTGGAAATGGATCATTTGGTGTAGTATATCAAGCCAAACTCTGTGATTCAGGAGAACTGGTTGCCATCAAGAAAGTATTGCAGGACAAGAGATTTAAGGTAAAAACCTTTGAGTATTTCTTTTTTCTTTCTTTCTTTCTTTTTTTTTTTTTTGCTATTTTGATGCATGATGTATGTAAAAGATTTGTTTCAGTTACTTCATTTTGCTTAGCATTTCATCTATTGTGTTAATTTTTGTTCAGCTTAATTACTGTAACTACTTGATTTTCCTCCTCTCCCTTTCCCTCCCTTCCCTTCCAGTCCTGAGGCTTGAACTCAGGACCTGTGCACTGTCCCTGAGCTGCTTTTGTTCAAGGCTAGCATTCTAACACTCTAACACTTGAACCATAGTGCCACTTCTGGCCTTTTCTGTTTATGTGGTACTGAGGCATCGAACCCAGGATTTCATGCATGCTAGGCAAGCTCTAAGCCACATTCCAAGATTTCTAATTATATATTTTATAGCGATAGAATTTACCAAAGGTTAACATTTCTCTATAAACACTGCCAAGTGAGACTAAAAAATCCTATGAAAGGGAAGTTAAAAATGTTTAATTTATTCTTTTTTTTTAAAAAAATAACGTTTTCCTGCATTGTGCTTCACTGGTGTGAGAGATGAGAGAAGTACTGACTGGTATTTGTGTGTTCGATACAGTTGAGTATGGTTAATGTGGAAAATAGCCTTCCATCGTGCAGCACTATCACCCCCTCCATAATGCTTAATCTTTCTTTGCTGCCTTCCTTTGGTTCTTCTTCCTCTTGCCCCTAGACACCTGCAGTACCCAAGTTCAGTTCTTGTTTTTCCCATTTCTTATACAATATGTGTGGAAAATTAGATATTTTTGTATTGTGTAGTGGAGAGTAATAACAAGCTTTGCAGACTTTCTCTCTTCTGTTTCTCTCACTTATGCAACATTTATTTTACCTAGAGATTCCCATGTACTAAGGACTATGCTAAACTTTCCATTGAGTGATATTAAAAAATAAAGAAGTGAACACTACTTTGAAATAGCACTCTGATGATTACTGCTCTAGAATGCCTAAAATATTCTAAGGAGGTTTTGCTTTGATGTGTGTGCTTACGTGTGCTTGCATTTACTGTCCCTAAGTTGTCCCTTAGCCTTTTTTGCTCAAGGTTAATGCTTCACCAGTTGAGCCACCATTCAACTTCCAGCTTTTTGGTGGTCAGTTGGAGACAAGAGTCTCACACACTTTGCGGCTCATGTTGGCCTTACTCCAAAGCCTTCCTACATTGTGTCATGACTGAATATCCCCCCTTCCCCAAACAAAACAAAACAAACCAGTGTTACAACTCACTCTATTGTAGTATCAGACTGTCATTTCAAATCTCTTATAGTCACTGTATTAAACCTCCTCTTTCCACTTTCAGAAAGAGATATTTGCATATACAAAAGAGTTATGAAATCAATTAGCTTCTATACAATACTATCATGTAATATACAGATCTTATTAAAGTTTCTCTAGTTGTCCCAGTAATGGTCTTTACAGCAAAAGAAAATACTGGTTTATGTATTTTCATTGTTATGTTTCAATAGTTCCCTACACTGGGAGAATTTTTCAGTTATTATCATTTATAACATTCACATTTTTGTGTAGTTAGTATAGACTAGTTATTTGAGGTTATCTAATATTTTATTATTATTAGATTGAGAACGTTAATTTTTTAAGTAGAAATGCCATAGCAATGATAGTTTGTTCTTAATGTATCATGTTGGGAGGCCCATTATTGATAATATGACATAAGTAAGTATATGCTTCCTGCAGGTTTACTATTTTTTCTCTTGTAATAAGGCTGTGGAGAGGTAGTTCCTACATTTTGTAAAAACCCCTGTCTTCTTTTGTTTGTTTGCCAGTATTGAAGCTTGAACTCGGGGATTTTGCAACTTGCTTGGCTTGCTCAGGGTTATCCCTCTACCAACTGAAGTATTTTCTGTCCAGCCTGACTTTTTGCTGGTTATTTTGATGAAATTTTATACCTGGGCTGGCTTGGAACCTCCATCCTCCAGGTTTGAGCCTTATAGGATTATAGGCCTGAGACACTGTTGCCCACTTAATATGTATTATTTTCCACCAAACTTTTGCCAAATGGTTTTAGTATTCACTGACACATCTTGTTTGAATCAGTTGAAGTTACAGCAGCTAAATTATTTTTAATTTATGAGTTGAGATTCTGCCATAATGAAGAACTTTTTTATACTTACCTATTACTGAATGAGGTATAATATATAACATATGAGTTATAATAAATACAATTTTGCTTTTTTTTTTTTTTGGGTGCTAGTTCTGGGCTTGAACTCAGGGTCTAGAGGCTGTCCCTGAGCTTTTTTGCTTTAGACTAACACTGTACCACTTGAGTTACAGCTCTACTTCTGGCTTTTTGGTAGTTAATTATTACTTTATTAATATTAATACTCTGTCAATACTTTATTAATATCAACAAATATTTTAATATAATACTTTAGTAACATTAAATTCTTAAATGCTAAATGAATTATTTATTTTATTAAATAAATAGTTTATTAATTACTTAATAAAGATAAGAATCTCAGACTTTTCCTGCCTTGACTGACTTTGAACCTTGATCTTCAGATCTTAGCCTTCTATTTAAATAGCTGGGATTACAGCACCCAGCGATTTTGTCTTTTTTTTTTTTTTCCTTTTTGCTACCTAAATTGGCCCAGCTGTGGCCGTTGAAAGTCCTTTCAAGTTAACTCTAAGGCCTCCTAGCCAACAATAGACAGTTAGTAGAAATATGTCTGTATTTGTATGGGTATTTATATGTACATGTGTATACACACATATGATTCAGGAATAAAATATCTTTCCTTTTTTTCAAGTCTACTGTTAGGTCTTTTAGTTTATTTCTAACTATTTTAATTGTTTTGTTATATGGTTTTTATCTATATGTTAAAAAGTAGATACACAAAGAAAGCTCAGTTCTTCTTGTTATATCACTCTTCCTTTTTAGAATATTCTTTGTTCTTCTTTAATGTTAACTGTACAAGTAGTTGGGATGAAAATACAAAATCTGATATATTGATTAATTTCTTTCTCTTGGTTATCATAAAATAATAGGTGTTTCTCTGACAATTTAAAAATCTGTTTATGTGGTACTGAGGAATGGGTTTCATGCATGCTAGACAAGCACTCTACCACTAAGCCACAATCCCAGGCCAGAGCTGTATTTTTGACTTCCAAAATTTTATTTTATGTTTTAACTGCATTTGGTCAAAATTGCATTTGCTGAACCTGAGAATTAAGCAGTCTTACTGTTTAAGCTGTATTTTTCTTCTTATGACTTGGAATTACTACAGCCTGATATTCATTTTGAGTTTTACCTCATATTTGTTTTACTTCTATACTTGTTGATCCCATTTTTCAAGTGCCAAATTATTTGTATTTACAACAGCAGTGCACATCATTCATGGAAAACCCATTTGCTGATAAAATGGATGGGCATCTTTAAACAGTTGTGATCTGTACCCATGCCTTATAAAACAATGTTGTTGGGCCCACAAAAACTTGCAGTTACTAAGTGGAAGCTAAAATCCCAGTGGGTGGAAAAAGACAAGGACAGTTCGGGTAGGAAAAGTCTTACACAACACTACACCTTTAAGAAAGAAACAGCAAAGGTGAAGAGAGTAATAATCTAAAATTGCCCTGTCAGAGGAGTATAGTCAGCCAAGTAGCCCTGTATTAAGTATGCCTGCCATGCCCAGTCATTGGCTGCAGACAACTCATTGGAATCTTGGCTTGTTCCCAGCAAGATAAGTGGTTTGAGAACTCAGCACCATTGGTCAGCAGTGTTCTCTTTGTAGTGAGAAATCTGAGAGGGCACATTTTTGTAGTTGTCATACCAAACTTCTTAGTACTTATACATAGGGTATCAAGGGAAATGTGTGTGTGTGTGTGTGTGTGTGTGTGATTGTGATTGTGATTGTGTGTGTGTGTGTGTGTGTGTGTGTGTCTATGTGTCTGTGTGTGTATGATGTTTTACCGTAAATGAATTTCCAAAGGCTGGTGTGAAAGAATTCTATTGATTGTGCACTTAAAATCAGAATTTTATTGTCTCCATTATGGCAGAAGAAAAAAATAGAGGTATCATATTTGTGGACCTGAATGTCCCCCTCTTTCTGGTTTGCTGTGGCTTAAATGTTTAGGAGAGAAATGAAATAAAAGGTGCAATTGCTTTTCAAGTTTTCTCACTTTTATTTGACTTTATTATTATTTAGCATTTACATTATTCTAAAACTTGTATATCAGTGGTAAATTTAAAAGCATTGTTTAATATTAGGATTGTATTTTTTTGTGTGCAGTAGTTACCTGACATAAAGTTTACAATTCAGTAGTTTGGATAGAGTACAAGAATCCTACAACTGTCACCACTGTCTAATTTCAGAGCCTGTTCATCATCTCAAAAAGAAATTCTTACCCATTCACTGTTTGTCCCTTTCCTTTCCTTCTAAGGTTTGGGAAATGGCTAATCTAACTGGCCTTTCTGGACATTCATGTAAATGATTGGCTTCTTTCACTTACTATAATACTTTTAAGGTTAATACCTGTTGTTTCATGTTTTTAATAGTTCATTCTTGTTTATCATTGAATAATATTTTAATGTGTGGACTTATTACACTCTTTGTATGTCTGTTCATCAACTGATGAACATTTAGGTTGTTTACATTCCTTGGGTTCTATACTTGTGTTTTTTGTTTGTTGGTCATGGGGCTTGAATTCAGCCTGGGTGCTGTCCCTCAGCTCTTCAGCTCAAGGCTAGCACTCTACCACTTGAGTCACAGCTCCACTTCCAGCCTTTTCTGTTTATATGGTGCTGAGGAATTGAACCCAGGGTTTTGTGCATGGGTGACAAGCACTCTACCATTGAGCCACCTTCCCTACCCTATACATGTGTTTATAAGTATTTGTATGGACATTTGTTTTGAGCATCTATATCTAGGAGGCAACTTCTGAGTCATAGAGTGATTCTATAATAATTTGAGGAATTCTGAATCTCTTTTAGAATAAATTGTACCATTTTACAATCCATACCAGTGTATAAGTATTATAATTTCTCCATGCCCTCAAAAACACTCTCAAAAAATTAAACCCATCCTGGTGGGTATAGGGTTTCAACATCATGTGTGTTTACGTGTGTACATGTGTGTATGTTTTACTGGAGATTGAGCTCAGGTCCTCATACATGGAGAGCAAATGCTCTACCAGCAAGCTACATGAGTAGCCTTCCCTTGTCAAATTAATTTACATTTTTCTAAAAATTAATGATGTTAACATGTTCTAATGTACTTATTTATTGACCATTTATATGTCTTAGGAGAAATACCTTTTGGAATCCTTTGCCTGTTAATTTTTTTTCTATTTCAAGCTTAAAAAATTATTTGACTCTTTTTGCAAGTTTTACTTGGACAGAAAAATGAGTAGAATGAATAGACAATGCCCATTAAGCCACCGCCTCCTCTCCTTCTAGTCCCCAAGTTTCTAGTATTACTAATATCTTCTTGTGGGATAGTATATTTGTTACAATCAGTAGGCCAATACTGATACATTATTAACTGTATTTTTACGCATGTTGCAGGTATCATTCTTTTTTATAATTGAGTAATGTACTAAAGGATATATGGTTGTTCAAATGGAGCAGTTTGAACATTCATGTGCAGATTTTTGTGTGGAACAAAAATTTCATTTCCATTAAGTAAATACCTGAGGGTACAATTTCCCTAAATATGGGTGTATTTTGAAGGTGGAGTCAACAAGATTTCTTGACAGAGATAATAATGAGGTTGGAGAAAAAGAAGAATCCTGACTTCAAAGCTTTTAGCCTGAGTAAGTGGGAAAGTGATTGAGATTTAAGGATATGGGTAGCACAGATTTAAGGGAGCCCATGTCTGCCTTGGAAGAATTTGATCCTCCTACTTAAACTTTTCATGTAGCTTGGATTATATGTACATACCGATACACCAAGAGTGGTGGTTGAGATGGAGTCTCACTAACCGTTTGTCCTTGCTGGCCTTGCATCTTAAGCCTCCCATCTCTACCTCCTGAGTAGTGCCACTCTTGAGTAGTAAAGGCGAATGCCACCATAGTCAATCTGAATTATAAACTCTTTCAATATTGTGGTCTTCTGTATTGCCATTGTGTGCTTCAATAATGCAATAGTAAATGAAAGTTGGGATGATACTGAGTTCCATTTTCTTGTGGTAATTAAGAGCATGAGTCTGACATATCTGGCTTAATTCTTGTTTAGCTTTTTGCTAGCAAGTTTGTTGTCCATCATGCAGCCCCTCTAAAATTAGGATTCCATACTTGGTTATTTGATAAGTTTATAGAGCAAATTAAATGAAGCTACAAAGATAAAGCTCTTAGTGCATTAACTGACTCAGTAAATTCTCAGTAATCTTTAATTGTTAGTGTTATGGTTATTACTGCTAAAGTAATACATGATGCAGTACCTAAAGAATGTGAATTTCATCATTAACTTATATGCATGGTCTTCTTAAACTAAGCATTCAAGAACTTGGCTTATATCCTTCCAAAGTAGCTGACAAGAAGTAGAATTCTTTTACTTTAGCCCATGAAGGTATCCCCCCACCCTGTGTGTCTGTCTGTCTCTGTCTCTGTCTGTCTCTCTCTCTTACACACACACACAGACACACACACACACACACACACACAAATCCATTCCCTTTTGTTTCTATAGCTAGTTGGGGCTCTTCTCTTATAACTTTGCTCATTTTCAGTCTTTTGTATTGGTACTCTCCTGTCTTAAGTGTAAGTCATTCCCAGCCAGCACTCTTTATTTAGGCTTGCGTAACACTATTGTCTAGAGTCTACTTTTTGACCTTTGTGTGTGTGTGTGTGTGTGTCCTTTATAGTTTTTCTGCTTCTTGGAAATCTAGCCAAATTTTGTTATTTCTTATTTTACAGGCAGTTGTTAAACACTTCTATGGCTTCAAGTACCATTCACATTTTTTGCTACAGCATAAGATGAATGTATTGAGATTGCTTTCTGGAACATTAACCTTGGTTGTGTCTCATTTTATTTCAAATGGGAACATGTCCTAAAACGAACTCATTCTTTTCCTGCTTCCCAACTTTCTAGGCCAGTGGACTCTATTGCTATGTAAATAGTCATATAAGTAAAACATCTGAAAAATCTCCTCCCCAATACATTATGTATCCAACAGCAATAGGTGATTAGGTAACTGTTGATCTTTCCTCACAGATATATTTTCTCTCATAATTTTTCACTATTTCTACTTAACTACTGTCATAGTTATATTTATCCTTCCCCATCTCTTTAAGAAGCCTTCATAGTCAGTGACCTTCCTAAAATAAACATCTTATCAGTGATTCTTTATAGTTTATAATATTTAAAGTGTTCAACATTTTATAAGACGGGCTCTTCTGAGGAATGTTACAAAGAAATACGTACTTTGATTCTCTTCTGTGCCCAGTAACTTATAGCAAGTTGTTCCTTTAATTAAAATATGAAGCATTTGAACACTGAATTTTTGTGTTCGGAACAAAATGTTTTATACATGAAGTTATTTTGAGATTTTTTTTAAAAATCCAATTCTAGGGCCTTTAAGGGCTTTTGATTTATTGTGGAATCAAAGCTTTAGATATAAACACTATTTGATCCTAGTGTGATAACTGAAAGTGGAACCTAGAACTTGGATAAAATCTTCAGCTTTTGGAGAAATCTTTAAGACAAAACCTTTGAAGTAAATGCTATTATACTATTTTTTAAATTTTTATTGTTATTATAAAGGTGATGTACAGAGGAGTTACAGTTACATAAATCAGGTAAAGAGTACATTTCTTTTTGGCTGTCACCCTTCTCTTGCTCTCTCTTAGTTTTTCCCTCCCATCCCCACCCACAAGTTGTATAATCAATTTTCAACATAGTATCGAATGAGTACCACTGCTGCATTTGTTCACCTGTGCCCCTCCATATACTAGATTTTTTGAAAGTGGAATTTTCTACAGGGAGGAGAAAAGTTCTCCGGATAGAATAAGCTTTGATGAGGAAGAAAAGATGATAGGCAGCCATATACTGCCTACCCTACACCCACGCTATTAAGCTTGCAGATTGTTTCTTCACCTAAAAGTTGGCTTTTCTTTCATTGAACTTTACATAAGAGCACATAAAGTACCCTTCTGGGAATCTTTTGACTCCGTGCTTTTAGTTTCCAGAAATTTTCTTCTTTAAGTGTGTGTTGGCAGTGATGTCAAAAGGAAAAAAAGCCTGTGTCTGTTTTAGAATCTGTTGTGGAGATAACATACTTAAAGAAGAATAGATTTAGTTTGTGGTTTTACAGTTTTTACTCCATGTCCTTCTAGCCCCATTGTTTCTAGGCTTGTAGAGAGATTATGGTAGTTGGACATTGTGGCACAGAGCTGCTCATGGCATGTTGTCTTAGAAGCAGTGACAGGGAGACAGGAAGGCGTGGGGGAACATAGGTTTTCAGGACATGTCCCCAGTGATCTACTTCTCCTAGCTAGGCCCACATCCCAGTAATGCCATCATGTTAGGAATTTATCAACATATGAATCAATTGTTTATGTCATTGCTCCTCAATCATTGAGTACCTCAGCTGGAGACAAAGCCTTAATGCATAAACATTTTGGGGGTATTTTATATCCAAACCACAGCAGTCTACATTAGAGATGTATATATATGAATGGTTATTGGTTAAAGTAAAATAATTTAAATGTATCAGGTTTTCTTTTCTCTTTTTTTTGTCGGTCGTGGGGCTTGAACTCTGGGCCTGGGCGCTGTCCCTCAGCTCTTCAGCTCAAGGCGAGCACTCTACCACTTAAGCTACAGCGCCACTTCTGGTTTTCTGGTGGTTTATTGGAAATAGGAGTCTCACGGTCTTTCCTGCCCAGGCTGGCTTTGAACCGCGATCCTCAGATCTCAGCCTCCTGAGTAGCTAGGATTACAGGTGTGAGCCACCAGCGCCCGGCTGTATCAGGTTTTCTTATATAGTGATTATTCTTGGTTTTTGTTTTTGTTTTTTCTTGGGTCTGGTCGTGGGGCCTGAACTCTGGGCCTGGGCTCTGTCCCTCAGCTCTTCAGCTCAAGGCTAGCACTCTACCACTTGAGCCACAGCGCAACTCCCGCCTTTTTTCTTTCTGCTTATATGGTGCTGAGGAATCGAACCCAGGGCCTCATGCATGCAAGGCAAGCGCTCTACCACTGAGCCACCTTCCCAGTCCAGATAGTGATTATTCTATTTTGAGTAGTTATTTTATTTTATTTTTTTTTAGTGAGATAGGAATAATACCAAGTACTCAGGAGGCTGAGATGTAAGGATCGTGATTTGAAGCCAGTCTGCCCAGGCAGGAAAATCTGTGAGACTCTTATTCCTAATTAACCAAAAAGCTGGAAATGAAGATGTAAGTGGTGGAGTGCTGGCCCTTAGCTAAAAAGCTCAGGGACAGTGCCCAAGCCCTGAGTTCAAGCCCCATGACTGGCACAAAAATAAAAAAGAGAATCTAGGAGTATTTGTTGTCTTTTCTTTATTAGAAGAATTGCCTGTTTAGACAGATCATTTTGTAGATAATGGATTTCAGATTTGTGGGGGTAATAATTGGGGATTTGTCTACTATAAACTATAGTCACCCAGCAAGATTTCAGATTTTTAACTATGACCCTAAACTAAGATAAACTGTACACTGTAACTGTTCATAGAAAAATAATTAAAACAAGTTTCACTGCCTTCCCTCCAAAGGAAAAGTTCCACTTAATGTATTCTAATCGTTTATGGGTAATAATTTTGCTGTAAGTAGCATTTTCAGTTTGTAGGTTTTAATTTTTTAAAACTACTTTCTGGAGATATCCTGTTTCCCCAAGTCAGTTGTGTGTTGCTTTTCCTATATTTGTGGTAAATAATTTCTGTTCTTGTATTCTTAGGAGTTTTACTTTCTAGCTTCAGATTATTTGAATGTGATATGCCTAGATGTAGATATCTGTTTTTCATATTTGAGATTCTTTGTGCTTCATAGCTGTGTTTCTCCTCTAATTTAGGAAGCTTTCAGCTATTATTCCTTCATGTATTTTTCCTTTTCCTTTCTTGGCTTCCTAATAATTCCTTCGCATATATGTTCCTATGTGTGATTTCTTAAGTCTGTTCGGTTTTTCTGCAGTATTTTTTTGTATGTATTTTGTTGAACTATTTTTAAGTTCACTGATTTATTTTTTAATGCCATTTAAAATCTTGAGCCGTTAGCGAATCTTCCTTTTATTTGGTGCTGGTCCTAGAGTTTGAACTCAAGGCCTGGATACTGTCCCTTTTTTGCTCAAAACTAGTGTTCTACCACTTGAGCCATACTTCTACCTTTTGGTGTTTAACTGGAGATAAGAGTCTCTCAGACTTTCTGCCCAGGCTGGCTTCAACGCTGATCCTCACATCTCAGCCTCCTGAGTAGCTAGGATTATAGGTGGGAGTCATTGGCACTAAGTGTGAATCTTCCATTTTTGTTATTGTAGTTTGAACTCTGATTAATTTTATTTATTTTAAAGTTAAACTTTATTGAAATTCCATGTAATTGTTATCTTTCCTTAATTTTTAAAATATGGTTTCCTATAATTCTTTAACTTAATTGTAGCAGCTTTGTATTTTTTGCTAAATGCAGCAGGTACCCAGTAAGCTTGTATTGACTACTTAAATCATCTGAAGGTTAATGTCTTATGTCTTTGTAACTTGCCTGATTGTAATGGTAGAACCTTATTCACAGCAGTTAAAAACCTTGAATTTGGAATTAAAATTTTAATTCCAACTTTTGTGCCTAGTTTCCTTGTGTTTGCACTTTTGTCTACATGGCTTCGTTAGATTGTGCTGAAACACAAAGTTTGTAATAGCTTCCATCCTCTTCAGGGGCTTATTCTGTATGGGAGAGAATGCATTCAAAATTCAGATAGCTTTCAAGTGCTTTGGCTTTTACTGTGTCTGAGGCTGTCTAGGGTCTTGCCTGAACATACAGCTTTCAGTCAGCCAGGGATGAGTAGGTTGCTTATTAGGCCCCTATTCTCCTTTCATTTCTAGAATCTTCCTGTTGTATTTCTGAATAGAATATTCCTGTTGTATTTCTGGATATCCTATCTGTCTTTTTTTCTTAGCCAAGACTGAAGCCTCAGCATAGCAGAAATGTAGGGTTCTCTCCCCCACCACACATACTTTGTTTTATATTAATTCGCTGTTTTTTTTTTCTAATGTCACTAAGCATGAGGTTTTTATTTCTGTTCTATAGCCACCCTTCCTGGTAAAAACACATTTGCATTAAATGGTGGTAGAGGAATGATAGCATCCCATCTACTTCTTGATTTGTTGTTTCCCTTGATCAGTTTCCAGATCTCTGAAATAGTGTGTTTACATAATAAACTCTGGTATTACAGTTGTTTGGGGGGGAATAAATTTCCTGATCTTGCCAGTCCTCTAGCTGGAAATATCCTTCAAAATGTTCTATACCCACTTTAATTTAATCTCATTAGGTTTCTTTTACTGTTGTTCTATTGAAACTAACTTTGTCAGTTTTTTTTAACTGTATTTTTTTTTGTCTTTTCTTTTTTGGTACTGGGGATCGAACCCAGGACGTTGCACTTGCTAGGCAAGCGCTTTGCCACTGAGCTACATCCCAGCCCACTTTGTCAGTTTTTTGTTTTTAATCTTCTTATTCAGTCGCTCAGCACTTTGTGTTATTGAAAACTCTTAGTTTCTAAGATAACATTCTCTGTCTTTTCTGTTCCATTAACTACTCTACTCTATTCATTTTTATTTTATGATCCCCACACACAATTTCTTCCTTAAGTTACCATAAGGTCCCCACATTGAAACCATTTTTATGCAGAGAAACTTCAGATTCATGTTTCTACCTCGAATCCTTACCTGGCTGCATAAGGATTTTAAATACAGCACCACCAAAAAACCGTTTTTGTGTTTAAAATTTTTTTTATTGTTTTGGAGGTGATATAGGGTGGGATTACATTTACATATATCAGGTAATAAGTACATTTCCTTTCCCACAGTATCATTTGTTCCTTTATTCTCTCCTATTCCCTCTCTCCCATCTTCACCCATGAGTTGCATAGTTCACTTTCATCATTGTCTTTTTCACCATTTTTCCTTGGATTCTGTTCTCACCTTCTCGTAGATGTGCACATGAATACATTGTATATAAAGAATATAGAATCATCAGCAAAAGAAAAAACATATTAAGAAAAAAGTCCTTTGTTTTTCTTTCTTTGGAATTTGTTTCAAGATGCATATTATTTTATATGCATATGAAGAGGCGCTTGGGATTGCACCTTTGTGATTCAAGGCTATCCTCTTTTGTTCTCACTGTATGTGAGTATCTCCAATACTTGTAATTTGTCATATCAGTGCATTTTAGATCTAACTTCCAATATGAGGGAGAACATGAATCCGCCTTTTGTCTCTCATCTTGGCTTACCTCACTTAATATTCTTTGTTCTAGTTTGCTCTGTATCCTTACAAATGACATTATTTTATTCTTTCTAAGGCTGTATAAAATTCCATTGTATATAGGTACCACTTTTCTTTTTTAAATCTACGCATCTATTGTGGGGCATCTGGGCTGTTTCCATATCTTGGCTACTGTGAATAGTGCAGCCGTGAACATGGATATGCTCATGATGCTTAAGGTAGATGTCAAGGAGAGGTATGACTGGGTCGTGGGAAGGCCTATGTTTAGTTTTCTGAGGAACCTCCAGAGTGCTTTCCAGAGTGGTTGTACATTCCTACCAGCACTGCAGCAGGGTTCCTTTTCTCCCATATCCCCACCAGCATTTGTTGTTGTTCAAATGAAAAATGTTGGCTAGTCTAACTGGGGTAAGATGGTAGCTCAGGATTTGCATTTCCTTTATGGCCAGAGAAGATGAGTATTTCCTCATGTGTTTCTTTGCCATTCTTAGCTCTTCTTCTTAGAGTTTTAGGTATGATGGTGAGGTCTTTGATCCACTCTGAATTGATACTAGTGCATGGTGACAACAAGCAGGGATCCACTTTTAGTTTTCTACATGTGGCTGCCCAGTTTTCCCATCACTAAGTGTTGAAGAGGCTGTGTTTTTTCCACTGTATGTCTTTGGCTCCTTTGTCGAATATCTGATGTCTATAAGTATGTGATTTTATTTCTGGGTCTTCTAGTCTGTTCCATTGGTCTTCAGGTCTCTTTCTGTGCCAATACCAAGCTGTTTTTGTTATTATGGCTCTGTAGTAGAGTTTGAAATCTAGTATTGTGATACCGCCTGCATTGCTTTTTTTTGCCTAAAATTGCTTTGGCCATTCTAAGTCTTTTGTTGTTCCACATGAATTTTTGGATTGTTTTGTTTATCATGGTAAACAACATCATTGGGATTTTGATGGGGGTTGCGCTGAACTTGTATATCATTTTTGGCAGTATGGCCATTTTCACAATGTTGACTCTACCTATCCATGAACATGGAAGCTCTTTCCATTTCCTGGTATCCTCTTTGATTTCTTTCTTTAGATTTTTATAGTTTTTGCTATAATACCTTTTATATCTTTGATTAGGTTAACTCCTAGTTTTGTGGGGGGGGGTTGTTTTGTGTATGTGTGTGTGTGTGTGTGTGTTTGTAGTTTTTTTTGAGGCTATTGCAAATGGAGTTGTTTCCAAGATTTCCCATTCTGCTTGTACATTGTTGGCATACAGAAAGACTACTGATTTTTTGTGGGTTAATTTTGTATCCTGCTTCTTTGCCAAAGTGGATTATTAGTTCTAGGAGTTTGGGAGTGGAGTTTTTTGGGTCGTTGAGGTATAAGATAATGTCATCTGCAGATAGGGATAGTTTAATTTCTTCTTTCTCTATGTGAATCCCTTTTATGTCCTTTCCTTGCCTTATTGCTTTGGCTAAGAATTCCAGAACTACATTGAAGATGAGTAGAGAGAAATGACATCGGCATCCTTGCTGTGTTGCTGACTTTAGGGGAAACACCACAGAACTCTTGATCCAATTTTAGTCTTCAGAATTACTGTCTTCAGTTTTTAGAATGCTCTTTGGAAAGGTAAACCAGTTCATATCACTCTCCTTGTCCTATTTTCCTTTGAGGGCCATGGCTTCAGCTCTAAGGAGAGAAGACTGCCTTCAAATCCCAGTACTGCTTTATAAAGCCTCAAAACCTCCATTGACTGTATATTTTGAGTGAAATTCAGTTTCTTACCATGAATAATGTGAACGTTGCATCTTATTGTCCTGGCCTGCATCTCTGAATATTTTCTACTGTTCTTTCTTTACTCAGATGATGCAAACATGTTATCCTTTAGATTATTTGGTGGTTTTGTGTTTTTGTTTTTGTTTTAAAGAGGAGTGCTTTTTCCTTTTTTTTTTTTTTTGGCAATACTGGTATTTGAACCCATGACCTCACACATGCTAGATAGCCACTCTGTTAGTGAACTACACCTCAAATCCTTTTCTAGTAATTATTTTTGAGATGTTGCACTTCCTGCCTGGGAACATACTTGGACTGTAGTCTGCCTTTTTATAGGTTGCCTTTATAGCCAGGATGCCGGTGTGCATGATGACAGGTATGCACCACCACATCAGCTTCTTTCCATGAGAATGATTCTTTCAATATCTTTTCTGCCCAGGCTGGCCTCAAACTTCAGTCCTTCCATTCATAGCCTTCGAAGTAGCTAGAACTATAGGCATGAGCCGCTGGCATATGGTTTCCTTTTGGTTATTTCCAAGCTCATCTGTAAATATTTACATTTGGAGTCTCTGTAACCACAGTATTCTGCCTTCAGATCAGTAGTTTTAATAGCTATCTATCATGGGAAGAGTGAGTCTTGCTTTAATAGCAGGTTTGTGGTATGTTTGTTTTTCCTGAATCTAGCCACCTAAATGTGAATTGTATAGTATAGGAACATTTTCACGAACAGGTTGAATTTAGAATGGAAATGGAAGTTTTGAAATTAGTAGTTCTTTGTGTTCTGCTATCTGCCAAGGTCAAAAGCTAGAGTCTTACATCAGCTATCATCTTTGTTAAAATAGTTATACTGCCCTGTCACCTTATTGCTTTACTTATGTGCTTAGT
Organism: Dipodomys ordii; assembly: GCF_000151885.1. Taxonomy (NCBI): domain Eukaryota; kingdom Metazoa; phylum Chordata; class Mammalia; order Rodentia; family Heteromyidae; genus Dipodomys; species Dipodomys ordii. The sequence continues at coordinate 13,061,027 of NW_012267261.1, forward strand.
AAGTAATGTCTTGATAGATTGTTATACTATAAAAGGAATGTAAAATATCACATTACACATAAGCCTAGACCAGAAGGTCAGTTTAAGGAGTATTTAATTTTTTTTTTTTTCTGTCTCTGTGGCCCTTAGACATACCTACACTCCTTTTTGGTCTCTTTTCCAACCATAACACTACGAATCTTCCTGATTTTCAAGCATATATTTTGTACTTTGTAGCTCTCTGAATTACATTGATTGAAAATACCTTATGTTTTCCTATTTCTGAGCTAGAAGATGGGGGAGATGGCAAAAATAGTGGCAGGATTAAATATGGCCTAACTAAACTTTTACATGTATGAAAATAGAATAATGTAATGGTTAAATTTATGAAGTAGGGAAGGAGAATGATAGAGCTAATTCATTGAGATACATTGTATGTATGCAATATCAAGAGGAATTGCCCCCTACTATAAAATTAATATATTTAGTTGTATTATATTGCTATTTAGTGTTTGTTTTTTAGAAAGAGTGAGCATACATTTGTATCTTCCCAAACTATGGCCTTTCAGTTGCTAGTATGCTGTATTTTACCTCTTTCTAAAACTAAACTGAGCTCTTTCCATGTTTATACCTTTTCAATTGTTTATATCTCAGATAAACATAAACAATAAATATATTTGCCAAAAATTTTGCACTAGTAACAATTTCAAGTACTTCTTACAAACTGTAGACCATGTTCCATACCCTATTTGCAGTCAGTAGACAAACATTTTTGCAAAATACAATACAAATGAGTTACTGAAAGCTTTTTTGAAGGGGTCGGGGTTGTGGTACTAGAGTTTGAATTCACATTCTTGAGCTCCTTAGCTAGCTTGCTCAGCTGGCTTGAGCCATGCCTCTTTTTGCTGGTTTAGAAATGAAGTTGATTGAAAGCTTAGACAGGCCTCCAGATCTCAGCCTCCTCAGTTGTTAGGATTACAGACAAGAGCCACCAGTGGCAGTCCCTCAAAAGAAAACATTAAAAAAAAAATAGGTTCCAATTCTTAGAATCAAATGTATAGATATAACATTATTCTCAAATTGCTATAAAAATTCTAAAAACTTAATTTCTACATTTATATTCTTGCTGAGAGTAGTTCATTGACTTCTAGCAAATACTTTGTACAACAATACTAATCCACAGATTGCTTTTTTGAGACAGGATGTTGCTATGTACCTCAGACTGACCTTGAACTTGTAGTCCTCCTGCCTGAGCCTCCCCTGCCCAGAGTTTACAGTTGGGGGCCACCATACCTGGCTCACTATGTTACATATTTGTAGTCAGATGTTTGTAATGTTTGGTGTTATCTCAGAAGCATTTAAGTCATAATAAAGAGTTTGTAAAATATTTTAAGAATATTTTCCTATGTTTCCCTTTCAGAATCGAGAGCTCCAAATCATGAGAAAGCTAGATCACTGTAACATAGTCCGATTGCGTTATTTCTTCTACTCAAGTGGTGAGAAGGTAGGTCTGACAAAACTATTCACTAAATACTGTGATAAACATTTTTCTAAATAACCTTTCCCTGCCCTCCATCTCCATAAAATAGTTTGTGTAATGGAATAGAACAATGCAAAGCACAGGCCACAGTGGCTCTGAACCTGAATATGCTCATTGAAACTATTGTATCAAGAAAATATTAATGCGAAATAAAAGAGGATGTACTTTTAAGAATTGTCTCAGCCTTGCAGTATGGTATTGGCTTTTAATCTCAGTACTTGAGAGAGATTGAGGCAGGGGAATATGTAGGCAAGCCTGGCTGCATAACAAGTCTGTCTTTAGGAGAAAAGAGAGGGAGTGAAAAAGGTAATTAGAGAGGAAGGAAGGGGAGGGGAGGAAAGCATTTTCTCTTTTTTTAACACCTACCTTTAGTTTTCAAGCAAATTAATATTTTTTCATTAATATTTTTGTGTCCTTTATGTATTTATGAAACCCTCTGATAAATTCTTTTTTTTTTTTTTTTTTTTTTTGTTCGGTTGTGGGGCCTGAACTCTGGGCCTGGGCGCTGTCCCTCAGCTCTTCAGCTCAAGGCTAGCACTCTACCACTTGAGCCACAGCGCCACTTCCGGCTTTTTTTTCTTTTTGCTTATATGGTGCTGAGGAATCGAACCCAGGGCCTCAGGCTTGCAAGGCAAGCGCTCTGAGCCACCTTCCCAGCCCTGATAAATTCTTTTGGAGGGAGGAAAGTTGAATCATTTTGTTAAGTGGAACGACTACAGAGAAGAAAGAAGGAAGAGGACTGGTTGGACTAGATTAAGAGTTAAATATTATAAGGTAGTTTAACCAATCCATAGCCAGGGAAGAAGCTGAAAAGGGTATCATATTACAGAGCTCATCATATGTAGTGACTGTTTCTGATCACATTTAATTCTACAAAAGTAAGGGATGTCTGTGACCATGCTGTGAATCCTTTACCCATTTTCTTTTCTCTTCAGAGGGACAGTAACTAATGTCATTATATACATTGAAGCTGGAAGCAAAGAAAACTAGTTTCTCCTGTCCCCCATTTTTATCTTTCTGTCTATCACTTTACCTTCTGCCAGATTTCAGTCTGTCACTTTCCCCCCTTCCCACCCATCTTACTGGTTTAAGGTAGAAGGTAGAGAAATAACAATTAAATCGCTTGATTTGTGCATGACTACGGAAAAATTAAGCCTTTGAATAAATTCACTTGACATTTTGGAGTTCACATTTCACACATATAGTTAGTATCTAATTGGTCTTAGATCCATCATGCCTATTGATTTGTAGCTCATTGTTCTTTTGACTTCAAATAATTTTTCTAATGTCACAGGTTTTTTTTTTTTTTTTTTTTGTTTTGTTTTGTTTTTGTCGGTTGTGGGGCTTGAACTCTGGGCCTGGGTGCTATCCCTCAGCTCTTCAGCTCAAGACGAGCGCTCTACCACTTGAGCTATAGCACCACTTCCGGTTTCCTAATGGTTTATTGGAGATAGGAGTCTCACAGACTTTCCTGCTGGGCTGGCTTTGAACTGCGATCCTCAAATCTCAGCCTCCTGAGTAGCTTGGATTACAGGCATGAGCCACAGGCCTGGCACAGGTTGATTTTTTTAAATTAGCTTATATTAGTTACATAGGAGAGAATGTCATTGTTACATCTCCACACATATTTACACTGTTTTCCAGTCAATCCCACCCCTTAATCACAGTCTTTCTCCTTTCCTCTAAAAACCTATCATCCCCAATAGGGTTTCATTGTTTTGTTTTAATAATTTTGCAAATCTTCTATAGTATTCAACCAGATTTGCTAGCTTGCCTTAAACTTATTTACATTTCTTTAAGAATCCCTCCCTTTGAAACAAAGCCTATGACAGGATATCTATGTATGTCATACAATATAATGATATCCCTGTCTACAGCATGTCAGAGTTAATTCATTTTAACCATAATTAACAAATTGATCCTTTATTGGTATTTGCTTCTCAGTTCCTTTTTTAAAAAACAAATGTAAATGATATTTCACCTTTTATTAGCCCTCATAAATATTATGAGTTCTTTTTTTCATGCTCCTTTTCCCCCTCTTAACCTAGCAAACTTTTTATTCCTGTCTTTTATCTTAAGTGTTTTGATGGCCTTACAAAGCTTCTAAACATTTCCTCATATGTGTGTGTGTGTGTGTGTGTGTGTGCGCGCGCACATACATACATACATAAAATTCCTAGAATACCAGACACTATTTAATTCTTTACAACTATTCGATTTAACTTTTCTGAAGTTAAAGATTACAGAATAAGGATTATTAGACCTTTGAATTCAGTGGTTTACCTGTCTAGTTGTAGCTAGTGGGAAGCCTCCATCAGTCAGCCTGATTTAACCCTGCCTTATTGGTGGCAGTTGACTGGCTATTATCTTGAGAGTACCTGAGAAGAAGAGTTCCATGAAGAGTTCCATCCTGCTGCTACTCACAGCTTCCTATGTATCATAAATATTTTTATATATGCAGAGAAATTATTAACCAAAGTTAGTAAGAAGGATAGTGAACTTCACTCTGTTAGCAAAAGAAACACACTTTCAAATATTTTATATATCTCAGAACTATTTTTTGAGCATTGTAATTTTGTTCAAGTTAAAGATAAAGACACATCTGTTTGGGGTAGCTCCATAAAAAATTACAGGAAGAGATGGGGAAGAAGGGAGGTAGTGATCCTTTGTCCCCAAACAAGAAAATTGTCTAAAGATACACATAACTATACAGGTTCAACACTCCAAATCTTCCAGCTACTTAAAGGATCACTTCAGTGACCCTAAAAATGATCTCCATTTCTTGAGTTGTTCTGATAGGACTAATAAGTTAATTCTACCATAGGAGAGGGTGAGTTCTGTTCTTGAAATGAACACTCTGATTTTCTTAGGAGAGGATTCTGTTGCTGCTTAAATAAGGACCTTAGCACCTCTGGCATTTGTACTTACATCTAAATATGGCAGTCCTTTTCTCGCAGAAGCTTTGTGTATTTGTGTATGTCTAAGAGGAGTTTTAAATACTGATCAGGTATTTTGTAGGATGTTCATTTGTAGTTAAAGGTTTTTGGGAAGAACACCAAATGGATGGTGTCCTTCTTACCATATTCTATCATGGTATATACTGTTAGCATGATATATGACTGCTATTACTGACTTCCCTTACCAGTCTGCCATAGTGAATTTGAGCTTTCTCCACTGTAACCCCCTTGTCACCCCCCATCTTCCTCTTTCTATACTACTTGCAGTCACTGTAGATCACTGTAAGAAGAAGTAGCTATGTTTTTATACCCTTTTTTTTTCTAACACTAGAATAGCAACATAAATTGTTGATGTGTTTTGTCTTATTTTGGTTTGTTTTGCATGCCAGACTTATCTCTTATTTCCCATTTATGTGTAAGTTTTAAATTATATTATTATTGTCATTTTTTGAGACAGGGTCTTGCTATGTGTGACCCAAGCCAATCTCAAACTCACTTTATAGCCAAGTTTTGCCTAGAACTCACATTCTCCTGGCTGAGCTTCTCACATCTAGTTTTTTCCTATTTATTAATGTGGTTAGTCACTTGTTTACATTTGTGGACTCATGTATATGCATTTTATTGCTAAAAATTTCTCTTTATAGCTGTAAGCCATTTTATTTCCTTGATCTCAGAAGTCATCTGGGGATAAAGACATCATATTATTATCTATTTTACAAAGGTAGTACTGAGTTGTTGATGGTTGGGTTCAAAAGTTTGTTCTTTAGAGCAGGGTGCCAATGGCCCATACCTATAATCCTAACTACTCAGGAGGCTGAGATGTAAGAATCTATAGTTTCTAGACAGCCTGGGCAGAAATGTAAAAGACATTCCTATTAACCAGCAGAAAGTCAGAAGTGGAAGCATAGTTCAACTTCAGCTGTAAATAGAAAAGCCAAGCAATAGATCATGAGGCTGTGAGAACCCCAGTAACTGTCTCTGTCTCTAGACAGTCTCTGTCTCTCTGTCTCCCCCCTACCTCCCCCCCCACATTCTTTTTTTCTTACAATGTCTGTGTATGGCTTTAATGTGGCATTCATAGAAGAACATCAGTGATCAGAATATAATCATAAAAGTGGTAACAAGCCTGGTGCCAGTGGTGTACACTTAGATACTCAAGAGGCTGAGATCTGAGATTGCAGTTCAAAGCCAGCCTGGGCAGGAAAGTCCATGAGACACTTATGTCCAGTTAAGCAACAAAAAAGCCAGAAGCGGAAGTGGGGCTGAAGTGGTAGTGTCATCTTTGAGCAACAAAGCTAAGGGACAGTTTCCGGGCTCTTGAATACAAGTCCTATTACTTCTACACATTCCCCCGCACGCCCCCCCCCAAAAAAAAAGATAATAAGGAAAGTCAGACATCAGTGGCTCATACCTGTAATACTAGCTACACAGAAGGCTGAGATCTGGATGATCAGGATATTTTTTCAAAGCCAGCCAAGACAAAAAGATCAAGAGACTCCATCTCTAAAATAACTAGCAGAAAGTTGGGCTGGAGGCATGGTTTGAGTGGTAGGATGCCATGCCAGCCCTGATTCAAACCCCTGTGTTCTTGGGGGGAAAAAAGTGATAATAAGGAAAACTAGGCCATCGTACAGAATCTTTACTAAATTATGTGTCACATAATTTTTTGTGGAACTTTCTGTATTGATCTATGCTTTATATTTGTTTCAAAGGATGCTTCAGTGACTCCATGGCCTGTTTTGGAAGCCTAGTAACATTTCTTTGAAATTAGAATTTAGTCATTTTGCTAGTGAATTAAGTATTTTCAACCTCTGCATTTGAAATCATGTTCTTCATGGATTATATTTTTCTTTAAAATTTTCATGGGTTACATTTTTCAAAAATTATTATGGAGGTGATATACAGAGGGGTTACAGTTGCATAAGTCAGGTAAAGATTATACTTCTTTTTGGACAGTGTCACCTCTTCCTTCACTGGATTGTATTTCTTTTTTCTTTTCTTTTTCTTTTTCTATTTTTTTTTGGGGGGTCCAGTTGTGGGCCTGAACTCTGGGCCTGCATGCTGTCCCTCAGCTCTTCAGCTTAAGGCTGGCGCTCTACCACTTGAGCCACAGCACGACTTCCGGCTTTTTTTTTTCTGCTTATGTGGTGCTGAGGAATGGAACCCAGGGCCTTATGCATGCAAGGCAAGCGCTATACCACTGAGCCACCTTCCCAGCCCCACTGGGTTGTATCCTATATTTACAACTAATACGTGAGTCTTTTGAAATTCACTTTAGTATTCTAAGAGAGATTATACCAAAATAATATCAGACCTCAGATGGGTCAGAAAATTACAGATGCTATAAATGATGAGGCCTGGTTTTCTTTCTTTTTTTTCTTCCTAAAATGAACTTATTTTATTTTATTGTCAAGTTGATGTACATAACTTAGTTATGTAAGTAAGGTAGTGAGTACATTTCTTTTTTTATACATACATTCTTGTAACAGGTCTAATTAAATTGAGTTATATAGTTTCTAGTGTAAACAGAAAATGATTAAGCAATATGTTATTGAAAATTGAAAACTGTTAGGAGTTGTTTAATTTTTTTTCCTTTCTGTTACCGTGAATTAATTACTGATTTGTATAGAAAGATTAAAGATGAGATTAACAAGAAACTTGATTAAAAATGGACAAAAGTTCTGAATAGACATGTTCTCCATAAAGCCCTGAAAATCGCCAGTGGGTTTGCAAAGTTGTGTTTAATGCAACTTCTATGCTAGATTAATGCTTTGTGAGCAGAAGTCATTAGAGAAATGTAATTAAAAATTACTATGATACTACTTCATAACTATTATAACTCTTATCAAAAAAAATAAAAAGAAACCAGGTGTGGTAGTAACGGCTTGTAACTCCAAGCATTTAGGAGTTTGGATTTAAATATAAGGCCAGTCTGGGGGTATTGCAGATAGTAAAAACCTGCTCTTCATTACTTTTTTTTTTTTTTTT